>NC_090074.1:915111-1010111 GCF_038355195.1 Osmerus mordax | reverse complement strand
TATATCATGTGGTGTGTGTGTGTGTATATATCATGTGGTGTGTGTGTGTGTGTGTGTATATCATGTGGTGTGTGTGTGTGGTTTAGTGTACATGAGCAGTGCTGGGCTGTGTAAGAGCAGCTACCTTGTTGCCAGTGTGCCTCCTTGTCTTCCTGGAGCACTGCTCCAGTCCTCTGTCCATCTTCCTGTCTCTCTCTGTGTCTCTCTCTTTCCCTCAGACATCATCTCCACTTTCCTCTCTCTCTCTCTGTGTCTCTCTCACTCGCCATCTGTCCTCTCCTTTCTCTCCGTCTCTCTGTTGATTTCACTCAGTCTCGATCTTTTATTTATTTCATTCTCCTTCTTTTCACACTCCACTTTCCTTTCTCTAGTGGCCTGTCTGTTGTGGTTAACACCCTCTCCCTCATTGTGCCCTGTTTATCCTCTGAAAGCCCAAAACAAAAACCTCTCCAGTTTTTTCTTCACAGCCGGGATTTCTACAAAGCAGATTGATTACTTTGTAAAAAGAACAAACTTCTGAATCAGCGCTCGTGAGGCTGAATCCCCCCCCCCCCTCCACCGTGACCGGTTGCCCCTCCATGTTGTCCCCTCTTCTGGTCATGTGACCTGTGATGTCATGGCTTGCCTGGCCGTGCGGGGCAGTAATCCCCTGCAGAGGTTCCTCACCCTCACAATCCCACAATCCCCTCTGTCTAAAGCACGGCGGCAGCAGGGAGGGTGTTAGCAGCGGGGACATCACCGGGGTGAGAGGTGTCCTGTGGCGTCAGGGACTGGCTTACGGGGCAGGAACTGGGTCAGAAGCACGGCCGAGTCTGAGGAGGTTTGGGACAGAGCTTAGGTCATTTTCCGTTTCCGTACGGCAAAGAGGGCAGCTGCTGACGATATCAACTTTGAGTTTGATCTGGCCTGCTCTCCGGCCGTGTTCTTTAGCTCCTGGTGTTTCCAGACAGGGGGCAGTTAAAACATCAGATGTACGAACAGAGGAATCCTCTCCTGCACAGGACAGAAGCTAGCTGAGGGAGAGGAGGGGAGAGGAGAGGAAGATGGAGATGAGGGGAGGAGGGGGGAGGAGGGAGAGAAGGGGCGGAGGGAGGAGGGAGAGGAGAGAGGAGGGGAGGGGGGGAGGAGGGGAGGAGGGAGAGGAGGGAGGAGGGAGAGGAGGGAGAGGAGGGGAGATGTGAGCAGACTAGCTGCTGACGCCCTGGAGAAGGAACCTTCTCTTCATCAGATAACATCCTCTCCAACCACACGGCCCACCTTTATCTCTGTGAGCTCGGAGGCTCGGAATAGATGGTAGGAGAGGGGTGGGACGGCTACAATTATCTGGATAAGTGATACAGAAACAGCAGATGGGTCGAGGATAAGGGTGATTGGTTGGGTGGAAGGAGGGGGTGTGTTTTTTTTGTTCTTCATCGCAGCACAGCACACGCAAAAGAGCGATCGCTGTTTTGGCGAGAGAGATCATTTTTCATAATGCTGGTTGGCGTTCTGTTTAGTTTTTTGGTTGTTGTTGCTTTTATTTCTTGGCCAAATGTGTGGGTACCTATTCCCAGGCTGTTTAACTAATTACCAGACTATTACCCGTGCTGTGTTATGTCATCAAGTAATGTCACTCTGGATACTTTCGGCCTGTCATCCACACAAGGACATCAAACACGCCACAACAAGCCATCTGTCGTCTCCCTGAAGCTACTTATCAGCACTTGGGAAACCGTGAAACCCTTCCTTGCTCGACAGTAGGCTGAGAGTGTGCCCTCCAACGGCTCCAGCTCCGAGGCTCAGTAGCCTGAGAGTGTGCCTTCCAGCGGCTCCAGCTCCAAGGCTCAGTAGGCTGAGAGTGTGCCCTCCAGCGGCTCCAGCTCCAAGGCTCAGTAGGCTGGGAGTGTGCCCTCCAGCGGCTCCAGCTCCAAGGCTCAGTAGGCTGGGAGTGTGCCCTCCAGCGGCTCCAGCTCCAAGGCTCAGTAGGCTGGGAGTGTGCCCTCCAGCGGCTCCAGCTCCAAGGCTCAGTAGGCTGGGAGTGTGCCCTCCAGCGGCTCCAGCTCCAAGGCTCAGTAGGCTGAGAGTGTGCCCTCCAGCGGCTCCAGCTCCAAGGCTCAGTAGGCTGAGAGTGTGCCCTCCAGCGGCTCCAGCTCCAAGGCTCAGTAGGCTGAGAGTGTGCCCTCCAGCGGCTCCAGCTCCAAGGCTCAGTAGGCTGAGAGTGTGCCCTCCAACGGCTCCAGGTCCGAGGCTCAGTAGGCTGAGAGTGTGCCCTCCAGCGGCTCCAGCTCCAAGGCTCAGTAGGCTGAGAGTGTGCCCTCCAACGGCTCCAGCTCCGAGGCTCAGTAGGCTGAGAGTGTGCCCTCCAGCGGCTCCAGCTCCTAGGCTCCAACGGGGGCCGCTGTCTGCCACTGCGCTGGTTGCAAATAAAGAGGATCTCGTTCGCTAACTCTAACATGTCAGAGACTGGAGGTCAAGAGGGCACTTATTGAGCAACAACAAGTATAGCATCGATGAAAGACTGAGGGGGAATGCTGCTGGATTCTGGAAAGCTAATTGTGTAGTTCTAAGTGCTTTTAGTGGCCATAGTATATGCTAAAAATGCAGTAATTAAAACACTCAGACGCCAGACAAAGGTCCTTTGAATTACTGGGAAAAGTTACTACAATATCAGTTCTTTTTCTTTTTTGTCTTTCGCCATTCGCGTCACATCCAGCCTCCGACTCAACTCGGTGCTTTGAAATTCATGACCTTGTAAATACATGATGGTTGTTATCAGAGAAAGCTCAACTCAAGGGGCAGGGTTGTGGAAGGACTCCCCCTCCCACACCACCACACACACACACACACACACCACCACCACCACACACACACACACACACACACACACACACACACACACCACCACACACACACACACCACACACACACACACACACACCACACACACACACACACACACACACACCACCACCACCACACACACACACACACACACACACACACACACACACACACACACACACACACACACACACACACACACACCACCACCACCACCACCACCACCACACACACACACACACACACACACATCACCACACACACACACACACACACACACACATCACCACACACACACACCACCACACACACACACACTTCCTAATACGTAATCTCGACTGCCAACATTGACGTAAACAAAATGAACAGCTTTTCCTTTTGTCACAGATCTGAGAGGAGTTTCACCAACACAACAAATTCCAAAACCTGTCTTTCAATTGTAAACACACTGGGTCTAAGGGTCCAAATAGCATAACTGTTCCTGGGCAGAGGTCTATACAGAAAAACTATTTATTAAAAAGAATATACATTTTCATTCCTGGTCCGGATGAATATGTACTTAATTAGTGTAGCGAGTTGCCACGGCAACCGCTATGACCCGGTGTATTTCCTGACAGCAGCTGGAGTTGAATAAATGACTCTGGGAACTGGGGATCGCTCCACATAGCTACGGCACAAAGTAAATATAGCTTGGAAAACATTGGGTGTGCAGCCGAGGGGGTTAGAGGAGAGAGTAGGAGGCTGGCTAACTTCCTCTCCTGCTCCCTCCTCCTCTCCCTCTCTTCTGCCCCCTCTCTCCTCCATCTCTCCTCCCTCCCTCTCTCTCCCTCCCTCCCTCTCTCCTCCATCTCTCCTCCCTCCCTCTCTCCCCCTCCCTCCCTCTCTCCTCCTCCCTCTCTCCTCCCTCCCTCCCTCTCTCCTCCATCTCTCCTCCCTCCCTCTCTTATCGCCCAGAATAGAGGGTTGAGCACCTTTAGCTCTTTGCTAGACAGGGGTTGGTAAATTGTTTATACTTCATGTTTAAATTTGCCACGGAAGTGAACTTTGGCTCCCACCAACTCCTACACACACACACACACACACACACGCATTAATTTACTGTACATAAATACAATGAGAGAGACATAAAAGATTGTTATCCAATCTGGTTTGATGTAATGTGCATCTGTTAACTACAGATGCAAGGCTTGATGAAGTTTGAATGTTTCAAATGAGGATCAGCAAAAAGACTGTTTCATGATTTATAAACTGCATTTAGTGCAAGCATTTAGTTGTTGGCTGGTCGGCTGGATCTTTCAGGTAGCCCCAACAGAACAAACATCCAAGTATCTGGGAGACATCTAAGTATCATCTAAGAAAAGTCATGTTATTGCAAATTAAGAGCAAATTCTAAAATACTTTCTCCAGCTTCAGAAGTCTACTTGAAAGCAGTGGGCACTGATTGATATGGTTCGTGATTTCCAGGATAAAAGCTGCTGGTGAAATATAGCAACCCACCACCCCTCCTCCTCCTCCCTCCTCCCCCCCCCCCCTCCCCCCCCTCCCCCCCCCCCCCCTCCCCTCCCCCCATGGTCCAGGTTTTCATTTACAAGCCTGCCGTTAGTACATCTGGACTGGCCACTTTCCTTTTGTCTCTGTGGCCGCAGGAAGACAATGGGCCCTGGGCTACAGCCTGTCTGTACAGACCTCCTCTTAGCATGACAAAGCTGCGAGGGCAGAGCGAGGTCACTTCAGAGCCAGCCCTTCCTACCAGCATCCCTCCAGCCCCTCCTCCCGCCGCACACACACACACACAGACACTTTGATACAGACACTCATACGTGGTTGGTGGATAGCACACACACACTCACCAAACTAACGGCTGGAATGCTACCACGACAGTAAACCACAGATTTTTCTCTCAGGAAAAGAATTGCAAGCACTTGGAGCCCAAACAATTGTCCCTCTTTTTCACTGGGGCTTTGTTGATTAGCAGCAGATGCTTCACAACTTCAGTTCCAGTAAGACGTTCGCAAACACTTACTGGAAGAAAAATAACTTGTGCTCAGGCGTCTTACAAAACTCTCATAGCGAGAAATCTTTTGACTGTAGTGCTTGTTTTTCCCTTACTCAGCCCCATTTAAAGAGAGCTGATAATACCAGCCCCTCCCCTCCTCTCATTTCACCCTCCTCCTCTCATCTCACTCTCCTCCTCTCATCTAATCTCACTCTCCTCCTCTCATCTCACTCTCCTCCCCTCCTCTCATCTCACTCTCCTCCTCTCATCTCACTCCCCTCCTCTCATCTAATCTCACCCTCCACCCCTCTTCTCCTCCCCTCCTCTCATTTCACCCTCCTCCTCTCATCTCACTCTCCTCCTCTCATCTAATCTCACCCTCCACCCCTCTTCTCCTCCCCTCCTCTCATTTCACCCTCCTCCTCTCATCTCACTCTCCTCCTCTCATCTAATCTCACCCTCCACCCCTCTTCTCCTCCCCTCCTCTCATTTCACCCTCCTCCTCTCATCTCACTCTCCTCCCCTCCTCCTCCTCTCATCTAATCTAATATCACCCTCCACCCCTCTTCTCCTCCCCTCCTCTCATTTCACCCTCCTCCTCTCATCTCACTCTCCTCCCCTCCTCCTCCTCTCATCTAATCTCACCCTCCACCCCTCTTCTCCTCCCCTCCTCTCATTTCACCCTCCTCCTCTTATCTCACTCTCCTCCCCTCCTCTCATCTAATCTCACCCTCCACCCCTCCAAGCAGTCCTGCTCTGTGTCAGCCACTGCCCCCCCGCCCCCTCTCCCCGTAGCCAGTTTGTTAAATTGTGTGTCTGTTAGTACTGTATCAGTGAATTTTCTACAAGCCTTTTTAAAGTACTTTATGAGTTTCTGTATCTCATCCACAAGTTGCGAACGAGGATTGCCTCTTCATCCTCCAGGTGTGCGTGGGGAAAAATCCCACGTATGTTTGGAGAGATAATCGGTTCCCGGTTCAGGCGCCGAGCGTTAGCAGAGCTCAGCGAGGAAGGGGACCGACAAGCCTTCTGAGCAGAGGGGGAAGGAGCTGAGGGAGGGGTTAAAGCCTTCTGAGCAGAGGGGGAGGAGCTGAGGGAGGGGTTAAAGCCTTCTGAGCAGAGGGGGAGGAGCTGAGGGAGGGGTTAAAGCCTTCTGAGCAGAGGGGGAGGAGCTGAGGGAGGGGTTAAAGCCTTCTGAGCAGAGGGGGAGGAGCTGAGGGAGGGGTTAAAGCCTTCTGAGCAGAGGGGGAGGAGCTGAGGGAGGGGTTAAAGCCTTCTGAGCAGAGGGGGAGGAGCTGAGGGAGGGGTTAAAGCCTTCTGAGCAGAGGGGGAGGAGCTGAGGGAGGGGTTAAAGCCTTCTGAGCAGAGGGGGAGGAGCTGTGCTCCCGCCTTCCACGGTTAAACTCCACATGTGTCTTATCTTGTGATCTGGCGCTGTGATGAATAGGCCTCCTCCATCTGTCTGAACCACGCGGCCCTGCCACCGAGGCTGCCAATCAGAAGAGCTGCATGCTAACTGGTTCATGTATCATGGTCAGGGGCTCAGGGGGTCAGGGTCAGGGCTGGTGAGCATCCTGTGTTGGTGTGCTAGGTCATGACTCAAGATTGAGGAGAAGCAGTCCAAGGCAACCTAAGTTAAGGAGGTGTATGTGTTTGTGTATACTAGCGCGTGTGTGCTAAAGTGTGTTTGTGTCGGAGATTTGAGAAATGGGATGACTTCCAACGTCTCTTGTCCCTGTTCCTTCAGGTTAATTGTTCAGTTGAGTAAAGGCATTTTGATAAATCTGAAACGAATCCAATGGTTGAGATACAGATTTGTCTTGATGATAAACTCTCAGGTCTGAGACAGGAACTCCTCCTTGATCCGTGAGAGACGATTGGACGCCGAGCAGCTCAGACACGCCCCCTACAGAAAGCATCACCGGATCATCATTAGTTTTTAGGACGAAAAGACGGCGGGTGAGGAAAGCAACCAACAAATGAAGGAACCGTGCGTCTAAACAGGATCTACGTGACTGACAGCTGTTTGGGTTCAGAGAGAAACAAGGCCATCTTCTCATCACAAGAGACAGCAGATTAACGCTGTCCACAGCTACCAAACAAGCAGGCTGCACGGCGTCAGTGTCTGGAAAATTGATGTGAGGAGTTCGACCCCCTAGTCATCGCTATATTTATCTATATTGGTGTGAGGGAGGAAGGAGGGTTGGCAGTCTGGTGGTGGTGTTCAGCTCACTAGAGATGCACTCGTTCACCCAGGGAACATGCTGTGGGCAGAGTACAGTACTGGGTCCTGTCCTCATTTTGTTTTTCAAGGACAAAGAGCCGGGTAAACAGCTAGTTATGGCACTGCTGCTGTTCTCCAACAACAGCAGCACGCTCTATATCCCTCTCTATCTTTCTCTCTATCTCTCTCTATATACCTCTCTATCTTTCTCTCTATCTCTCTCCTTCACTCTTCTCTCCTCTCTCTCCCCCCTCTCTCTATCCTCTCCATCTCTCCTCCACACTCCTCTCTCCTCTTCTCCACTCTCCTCTTTCTCTCTCCTCTCTCCCCTCTCCCTCCTCTCTGTATCTCTCTCTCCTCTGTTTCCCCTCTCCCTCCTCTATCTCTCTCTCTCTCTCCTCTCCAGGCTGATGCCAGGGGCATCACGTCCTGCGACATACATTATTTAACAAACACTGGTGGGAAAACAGAGAGAGGGGGAGAGGAGCAGGTCTGTGTGTATCAGGCAGAGCTAACGAGCTCTTCCAGTTCTGTTTGGATGCTTGACGCGGTGATGACAGTCGTGAGCCCTCTGTAGGGATCAGTGTCAGTGTCATCATTAGGACAGACTCCTCCGCTGTGGTTCTGGAACGGCACTCTGGGATATTTGAATTAAAAGCTGGTGTGATTGTCCAGGAACGTAGGGGAGAGCGGTAGCATACCAGATAAGAGCAGCAACCTAGGTTCAAATCCGACCTGGGCCCTTAGCAACATCTCTCCCTGCCTTTCCTGTCACATTTCACTTCAAACGGTCCACTAAAGCAGGAAATATTATACAAAAATCCTTTAAAAAATAAGAAAAAAAAAACTCATTTTGTTTCTCGGCCCACATGGACTCAGTGTTCCTGCTGCCGTTGTCTAGGTGACATGCTTCTGAGGTCCCCTAGAAGGAGCTGAGTGAACAATGATCATCCCTCATCACTATTCATCCGCTTTGCTCTGAAGGAATCCGGTTTTCATCCAAACCCTGCGTCTGCCGGTGTCTGAGGGCTCGGGTTCTGCTTGTCCATCGCACCTTTATCATGTTTTCATATTCATATCGCCTGCCTCCTGAGCCTAAGCAGAATGATAAATTTGTTGATCTGCTCTCCCACCAGCAAAACCTGCAGCGTTGTTTTCCTGAAGTATTTCTACAGCAGACCCCCCTAAGATAAAGTCAACACATTCGTCATGCATTAGTACCACCCTCCAATAGCCAATAACCTCCTTAATAAAGCCCTTTGAATCATGACAGAACTCATAACCCCCCCGTGTCCAGGGAAGGGATTTGAGAGAGAGCTAATGCATGTTCACAGATGGCAAGCACAAACACCCCCATGATGCATTGCACATCGCAATCGAACAGGTGCTGTGGACTGCATTCATATGGAGATGGCTCTCAGAAATGTTTGCAAAGAAAATAAGAAAAATCGCTAAAATAAATCCCTGCATGTTTTGAGCCTATGACCTGGAGAGAGAGAGATAGAGATAGAGAGAGAGAGAGAGAGAGAGAGAGGGAGAGGGAGAGCGAGGGTGAGGGAAAGGGAGAGAGGGGGAGGGAGAGGGAGAGGGAAAGGGAGAGAGGGGGAGGGAGAGGGGGAGAGGGAGAGAGGGAGAGAGGGAGAGATGTTAAAAGTGCTGTTGAACCTGACTGTAGCTTGCTTCTCTGTGGCTTCTGTGAAGCACGCATGACAACAGGATAAAGAGGTTACTGTAGTCTCCTCTGGGTCATTAATATTCATGAGGCCCAGATTGGCAGTTACTACTGTAAAGGGGCCTTCATTGACAAAGACGATGTGAGGTATCTTAGCAACCCCCCCACCCCCCTTCCTGTTTTATATCATTATAATGCAGAGTGTGTCACTATGGAGATCCTCAGAGGACTGTGACAAGCAACTGACTTCCTGGTTGACCCCCTGGACTACAGGAAGTGACAGGAAGTTCCTTTGTTGATGCGTTTGCAGTGACAAAGACACCATCTTCTCTGTTGTCCCAGCAACTTAATCTGACATGATCCTATCCACCACAGTGGTCTTTCTTAAATATACATGTAAGTATTTTTGTATGGTTTGATTTTCATTTGTGGTGAGGTTTAAGTAAAATGTGACTTTTTTGGAAATATACTTTGATTTTTGCGAGACCGTGTTCCCTGTTGAATTGACCAAAGGCAGGATCAGGAAGCAGTGCATACTTTGTTAATTTGACATCTGTAATACTGGATCTATTATGTAAATGAAGGCATTTCTCGACTAGTGAGACATTCATGTGTTTGAATTATCGTTATTATTCTTCCATTAGGTACAATTAGTTCCTGACGGCACAAATAGTAATGTATTCAATCCATTGTTTTGGCCTTTGATTGCAGTATTGAAGGGAAATGAAGGCAGATTGATGTAATTATCGCAGGTGAGCAATTATTGTGCTCCCACGTCGCCTTCAGAAGTATTTCATTGGGAACGTGTCTTAGTGTCGTAGGTTATGTTCCTGTATGTTTCAATATTTTAGACTATTGTACGTCCTGGTTGTATTAAAATGCCCTAAAGGATCTCTGAAATGAGTCTGAATATGAAAATTAGATCAAGTCAAATATTCTCATAATATAAAACATACGAGTCATAAAATATTATTCTCAATGAGAACATTTGTGGTAATAGTAGTTTCCTGACTGCATATGAGTGGAAAAAAACTAGATTGGAATTTGTTTTTGCATTCCTAACTGACTTTCTTGCTACTTTTTGCATGAAATCGAAATCAAAATATATAAATAAATTGATGTAGAAATATATATATTTGCCTTATGATAGTCTAAACAGATATTGAAGCTTTGCCAGCAATGACAAATATCTTGGCAGATAACTTATCCAGGTAGATTTATTCCAGTAAGGATTGGAAGGAGAAATCCAATTGAAATCGAATGGTCTGGCTGACAAAAGCATTTTTTATTGAATACGAAGGACAGGCTCTCTCTCTCTCTTTTCTCTCTTACTCCCTCTCTCCTCCTCTCTGTCCTCCTCTCTCCTTCTCTCTCTCTCATCCTCTCTCCTTCTCTCTCTCTCCTCCTCTCTCCTTCTCTCTCTCCTCTCTCCTCTCTCTCCCTCATCCTCTCTCCTCTCTCTCTCTCTCTCTCTCTCCTCCTCTCTCTCTCTCCCTCCTCCTCTCTCCTTCTCTCTCTCTCTCCTCCTCTCTCCTTCTCTCTCTCCCTCCTCCTCTCTCCTTCTCTCTCTCCTCTTCTCTCCTTCTCTCTCTCTCCTTCTCTCTCTCTCTCCTCCTCTCTCCTTCTCTCTCTCTCCTCCTCTCTCCTTCTCTCTCTCCATGTCTCTCCTTTTTTTCTCTTTGTCCTCTCATTTTGGTGGTGCCAGATGACTTGCAGATTGGCTTGTACGCCTGACCAGACAAATCCATCTCTTCAGCGCGTCCTCACTTCCCCCTGTCAGCCCCCAGATCTCCTGACAGAACTATTTTTACATTTCGTCTCCCTGAGAATACTACCTAGATGAAGGATCAAATATATTTTTTTGTTCTTTTTTTTTTCTAGAACAAAGGCATTGCAAATTAAGTGTGTTCAGGTATCCAGGAATGTGGTTTTAGCAGTCATAAATGAGGGAGACTGTATATTCATGGAGATCCAATTACATTTGACATTTTATTAATTTTGGCACTCTTTTGGCCAAAGCAACATTCAAACAGTGCATTTAGTAAGAACAGTGGAAGATGAAGGATCAGAAGTGCGTAGTTCTAAAAAAAATTCAGTGGTCAGAGTCCAGGAACGTCCTATATTTACGAGGCACATCATGAAGTAACCTCAGCTACCAGGCACTGCATCAAGATGCCTGAAACAGAAGCAGTGAAGCAAGAAAGTATTTGGATGGCGTCAATGTGAATACACTGTCATAGGTTATTTACACATCGTCAAAGTTTCACAGCTTCGTTGACAGTATATTGACACAACCTGGATAACACCGTCCCCTAGAGAAGAGGCTCATCACAGCGTGACTCAATGACTCAACAAGCTTTATCACACGGTAGTACGCTGATAGTGGGGCTAAATGAGTCCTGTAAGATACTGTAGTAGTGATGGCTATAATTTGCCTTAGTAGTAAAAACCCATTTGTGTTGGTTGAATAGGTTTGAATGGTCAATCGAGTGTCGGGCACAGTCGAGTGTTGAAACGCTGTGCTGCGTAGCGGTGAGATTGGGGTATTGTCGAACCCTCAGAGCGGCTGATCAAAAGAGGAATGACTTGTCTCCGCTTTGCTGCACTTTGGAAAAGGGCATTTGCAGATATGCAGTGAAGGTGAGGTGAGACCAATATTCTTTGCTTAGTTTATCCTCAATTTCTGTAATAATAAAAAAAATATGGTTTTCGTTTTGCATTTGGTGAGATAGCAATTTTTTGTGTGATGAGAAACAAAGAGATCTGTCTGCAGGGGTTCATCTGGGACTGGAGGGAGATGAGGTTCCTCTTGCTCTGCCTCTTGCTCTGCCTCTTGCTCTGCCTCTTGCTCTGCCTCTTGAGTATTTAAACTCATGGGGTTATTGAAAATAATCCTTTTCACTCATGAAGCCAGCAGATTCGAAATGCTAATATAGTACGTGTTAGCTTGGACCCCCCACACACTCTGAAAAAATATGTATTTCCAAAAAACTTGTTTTTGTGTTGTTGAATTTTTAAAACAGCCAACATTGACTATATTCTCATTTGGTTCTTGTTTAGCGGGAAATGATGTGGTTCTATCTAAACACATCCATATTGTCCTCAGGGACGTTATACAGAGCTCCCATTCTTCTCAACGTTTTCTTTTTTCTCTTCCTTTTTCCCGAAAGCCTGTGGGGGTTACTTTAGCATGGATGCCTGGAATGTGGTCTTCTGGTCAGCGCTGCACTGGGTTATAGCTGGCCTTAGTGGGGCCCTTAAGAAAACATGACCCAGACCTAGAGCCGTACCTCTCAGGGCCCCATCGCCCCATCACGCCATCACGCTGGGCCCAGGGACACTTTCATGACATGGCCATCTGCCAAAGTGCCAGCACCCCACATCCACACCACGGATTGATGACATTAGGGCCTGGCTGGCGGAAGCAATCATTTTCGGGGGAACGGTTCCACAAATCACCGGGGGAAGGTAGCGAGGAAGGTGCAACTTGCCCAGAGACCCTCCAGTTGAAAAGAAATCCCACAAATCCTTCACCCGAAAAGGGAAATAAGAAGTCCTTAGATAGTTGCATGTTGGCGTTACGCCAGCTTCTCCTAATTCATGTCCCCCCCGCCCACCCTCATCCATGTCAGTCTCCGAAATGCCAACAGAGATTCCTCACGTATCAAATCATTCACGAGGCGCTGAATGTCGTCGGCGCCTCGTGAATGATTTGATACGTGACTCTGTTTGGGTAGTAAATTGGGCCTGTGTATAATTCTGCCTGAGATGTAATGCTGTGTTACAGGATGATTCGTCGTTGGGTTTATGTTGCGGCGAGGTTCAGTCGTCGAATCAGTCTCAGGCATTTGCCGCCACCGTCTTCAGCTTGTGTGAAGCGGTCCATGTAAGATGAACACAGCCCTGCAGAGCGTCACTGTGGTCAAATCCATCACGTCCAAATTCTCCATGTCATTCGTGTTACATGGCAGGACGTGGTCACACGAGGGCAGGTGTTAAAACCGTCTGGCACCGTGCCCCTGGAGAGTCTTCCTGTACCTCATGTGGTCTGTGCAGTAGCTAGCAGCCTGAGCCTCATGGCTGTCACACACATGCAGACACAGTTGAGTGAACCTGATTACAATCAACACAGCTGCATAAAACAAATACAAAAAGGCTCAATCTCGCCTTTACACGTTCACCTCACAAACCTGTGGTCCGGATATAAACAAAATCCTTTGTTGTCTGTTTCTAAATTGCTCCGGTTAATTACACAGCACAGACCTAACAATCTCCCAAGCCTAGGTTTGGGTTCTCCTTTTAGTCTGGATATTTTATTTCCATCTTTTTGACGGATGACAGCACTGTTAGTTCTTGTGCCGAAACAAAAGATAGATTTTTCCTGTTCTGCGTAGACTAAAATTCCAAGAAGGGAGTTGTTAAAAGTAGCTACGACATTGAGATGAAGCCGGATGAAGGATTACGGTCTCTTGCCGCTAAGGGATATATGTTTGCCCACGATATCAACGGTTTCTTTGCCTCTTGGAACAGCTGTGGTCATAGAGGACCGCTATCACCACACAGCAGAACGATAGGCCGTCAGTATCACTCAATAAGAAACCAGTTTCCTTTTTAAACGCTTTAAAAAAAGAAATCTTAAACTTCCAAAGAAATGTTCTGATCTGTTTTTTTGGCTGAGGGAGGAATGCTTACTCATCTACAATGGCCGGCTTTGTGTGACTATGGAATCTAGGCTTGTTGTTTGATAGAAGACCCCTTGTGTTGCAGTTGGTGGTCAAAGGGTAATGTTGCTAGTGGTTAAAGAATTCCCAAGCAGTCTTAAATGAGCCTGACAGCTTTGCGATATCTCAATAAAGCAGGACTGTATCCCATATGTTGTTCTCTGTACACCACATACACATCGCTTCGGTGTCTGTGTCTTGGCGACGTTCGTTTTCCTGTCAATTACCTCCCCTGTGGGATGTCCCACGGTGCGAATCATTCACACACGTTCCTTTGAAGGCGAAGTCAGCGCCTATAACGTTCATGTCGGGGAGCCCTCGGCCTCCTCTGAGACGTGGAGAGAGGAGGAAGCTGAACTTCAGCCGGCTAAGGACATTGTTGAAGAGATTCGGTTGGGTTTCAGGGTTACTTAAGATAAGGAGAGCTGGGCACATCCACGCAGGGAACATCTCTCAAACCGACACTGTTGTTGTTGTGGCCTGGTGCTGGCAGCAGACCTGTGTTTCCTCTCGTGAGGAGAGCGGGTAGTGCACGCTAATAAGGAATCCAAGTTCCACGTCCCCTCGGGGCTGTGGGTTGAACCACACGTGGCTCTGTATCGGAGGAGCTAACCGGAGCGGTTTCATTTTTCAAATGTCAACATGCAGACCCTGAGCCCGTGGGCTCAGGCTAATGAACCTATCAGAAGACGGGAGCCTTGAGCTGCTTCACTTCTGCTCCTGGGAGACACCTGTGCACTCGTTTTCTGCTGTCTCTCTCTCGCTCTCTCTCTGGCTGTTTCTTTTTTCTTAGCTTTCCCACTTTTTTTCTTAAGTTCTCTCTCTTTTTCGATCTCCGTCTCTCTCTCTCTCTTTCTAACTTTCTCTCTCTTTCGCTCTAACCGCGCTCATCCCTTGCTCTTCCCTCCCTCTCTCTCTCTCTCTCACACACACACACACATTCTTTAAGAGTCCCCTGTCGCTGTTCATTTGACGTACCCTTCTCACCCGCTGCACTGCACGGTCTGTTGCTAGGCAACAACGAAAGGAGAAGAAGAGTTAGGTGGACCTGAAAGGTCAGCCTCTACGAGGAGGCCGTCCACTGTGTGGATCTATCACTCCGATAATGGGGAAAAATCTGCCAAGGTGGGCCTGTGTGTCTAGGAGAGGGAAGTTAAATAGACACAAACACTTTTTTTGTCTTTTTTTTTTTTGTCGTTACCTATGTGAAGCTTCACAATTATTCCCTGTTGAGCGAAGGGTAAAAAAAAAAAAATGGTATTTGAACTGCAGACTAACACTTAGGTATTAGTGTTTTGTGATGGCTTTTCAAATGGCATTTCCCCCGGCATTTTACAAACGGCGGTATGCCCGGTGCGTCGCATGAAGGCGCATCCAGACTCATTTCTGATCGATCAGGCTGATTATATACTACCTTTCCTTCCATTCTGACCTTTACAAAGCTTCTGCAGGGCACGGAAGCAGGGTTTTTCCTGACAACATATTTAAAAGTAGAAGACTTAGCGAACTACATTCAGACGTGTTCAGACTCCAAATGGTATATTGGCGGATTAATCACTTTTAACAGTTTCCGAACAGCAAGCTTCGACTTCCTCCGCAGGACTGCAGCCATAGAAACCTGATATTTTAAGAGAAGATACAAAACTGTGCCTGGACAGCCCAGCCCAGACGCCTGGATGACAGAAATACTTCCTCAGTTGCAGCAAGTTGTTCCAAGGCGCTCCCTGCCCGGCCTGCCTCTTGGGCCATTTAGCCACTGTCAACCCTTTGCACAAGGGCACTGGCCCATGAAGGATAACACTGAGGCATCCCTGTGTGCTCTTATCACGCTGGGGAACCTTCTAACTAAGCTGCGTCCTTGCTTGCCACTGGATAAAGTCCATTGTTTTCTAAAGTGGTGCTTACAAATCTCCCTTTGCACTTCTGCAATTTGTCTCACTCATGGTTTGTTGCCGGAAGAACACAAGCCTCGGATTCAACATGGAGGGGTTCTCACACACGTTGAGCTCTCTGTCGGAGCGTGTTGCTCAGAGGTAGATGTGGGAGGTAATCCCTGGTTCTGCTGTACTGTAGGGACAGTGTATACAGTGTGTAAGGTCCACTTTCTCCTGTGTGATTGACAGCCACCGCAAATGAGAAATGTGGTTTTGAGTCGTGAACAGAGTTGTTTGTTGTTCTGATTGACAGGTCCGGTGGCCTGTCAATCAAGTCTGCCAACACACGTTGTGAACCTGACCTAGTCATTCAATACCAGACTAGAAGCAAAGTTAAATGACACATTAGTGCTCGAATGCGTCTCGTTTATGAGGATGCACAGTGCATTCATCTCATGCCACTGCAGAGACAGGAAATTATACAGTTGTTGGCTATTTGGTCAATTACAGAGAAATCTCAGTGCACTCTTTTTAATTTAAGTTTGGATAAAATATTCTATTACTTTATGATTATGTGTTTTCTCCCAGGAAAATAGTCAAAGTAAGTAAGCGGCCTTGAAGAAATACTTTAGGGGACCACACGGTGCTACTGCTAAAGTAAGGCTTTGTTGAGCATAGAATACATTTTCAATGTTCAATACAGTTTCAGTTTCAATACACTTTCATCAAATAAAATGAAAAGCCATTTCTACAAGCAATGTCATAGAGGGCTTCACATTCGCCCATAGAACTGCACCTAATCCAACCTAAACCCTCCAATGTTTTATGCAAACCACCGTAAAAATACAGTCGCAGTGACAGTAAATACCTAGCCCTGGGCGATCTGTATCGCACGTGAAAGCCGAGGCAGTACTGTGAGCACATAGCGGCCTGGGTTCAGCTAAATTGGGAGAGGGTAGGAGGGTCTTCTTTCTTCATTAGGTAATTAGGGTGCAAGCCTTGCAACTTCACTCACACTAAAGCTATTGTACTGACTGAGCCTGTTCCCTGGAGAGAATGAGACAGAAACCGAATTTAGGAGGAGGAGACTGAAAGAGAGAATTGGGGAAACGGAAAGTGGATTTTCACACAAAGGCAGGCCAGTGTTACAGATAGGTTGACCCCCGGGGCAATATTGAACTCCCGTGACCTCTTCTGGGAGCTACTGACGTGCCTTCTGTGACTGGTATTGCAACATCCATTCTGTACACAGTATGAAGAGAAAACGAAAGGAGACAAGATCACCTTTCTGTTCCAGAAAGCTCTCCACCCACAGTGTAACTAGGTGGAGTGTGTGACGACCAGCCAATGAGCCTTACTAGCTGTATAAGTAGGTGCTTCATTACTCAGACAGTGATTAATCTCTGCTCTGAATCACCAAATCAGAGTAAAGCTAAGAAACACCCAGTCTTTACTAAGCCGGTGCAGTGTCCTCACATCCCTGCTGACGTCTTCCAACACATTTTTCGAAGAACCCTTTCAAATGGGACAGTGTGAGTCCAGAGTTGCTGGCGTCACTGGTGGCCCCCCTGTTCTGGTCTCCAACCTCACATCCCAGCCTCGACCCCAGCCTCACATCCCAACCTCACATCCCAGCCTCGACCCCAGCCTCACATCCCAACCTCACATCCCAGCCTCACATCCCAACCTCACATCCCAACCTCACATCCCAGCCTCACATCCCAACCTCACATGCCAGCCTCGACCCCAGCCTCACATCCCAACCTCACATCCCAGCCTCGACCCCAGCCTCTGTCCCTGGGGTTGGGGTCTTTGTCTTGGCGTCTCCTGGCCTCTTCCCAGAGCTCACACCCCACCATCTCCCCTGCTGCCTTTTTGGGTTTCCTGAAAAAGGCTTTGGCTCAGATTACTCACTGAATTACTCACTGAATTTCTCCTCTTAAGGTTTCTTCCAATTTCCTCCTGGGAGTGTTTCCTTGTCTTCCTTGAGGGTTTAGGTGCAGTTGTGTGGGCGTATGTGAAAGCCCTGTGTGACACTGCTTGTGAAAAGGGCTGTGGCGTTGCTTATGAAAAACGCTGCACAAATAAATTGTGATTTGATTTGATTCTTGGGTTTCTGGCTGTGCTAAATGCCCGTGTGGCCTCACAAGTCAAAACAAAGAGCAGAAACTGTTCATCTTATTTCAGTAGAGGATGTTAGAATGGCTTAAATATACAGTCTGTCTTTTACCCAAGGACGTTTCAAAGATGCACTATGGAACAAGAACTATTCCCCAAAAAGTTGTGTTGTTTTGGTCACTCAGTTTGGTATGTCACATTCAGACAAGGAGGACAAGTAGATGTATGCAAAGTGTTGTTTTTCAGTCCTGATGGCGAGCTGAATTTCGACCTGCAAAATCCAGTGGAGAGGAGATTAGCATTAGTATTCAATGAGCCTTCTTCAGTGGAAACCTACAATAGCAGCCGGGCGTTTGATTAAACGAGCATCGACACAGAGGAGTTTTGCGGGAGCTTAAGAAGACTTGTCATTTGAGAGCGGATTTCTTGATTAAAGGGGACTTAAGATGTTCTTTTCTTAAGAAAAAAAACTTACAAGCTGAGCTTTCTTGTTTACTCTGTAAAAACATATACAGTATGCTGTACAAGTCTGTTTTGTGGAATAAAGACGACCCTGGAATGAATGTCAACGTCAAGCCTGATCTCAAACCCTTGGAGAACGCGATTCCATTTTTTTCTTTACCAGCATTTCTTCCCTTGTTCAAATTCTTCAACTTTTTGCTTTTGATGTCAAACCAAAAAGACCAACGCTGATTTTATGCGCTGTGTTTATTCGGTTAGAACGGCCGTAAACTTGAAAGCTGTGTGGAACGCCAGGGCAGTCAGTCCCTTGTTCCTATTTAGAAACAGATTTGCGAAGGAGAGGTCTCTCAGAGCAGCCTCTCCCACCACTCAGGGGACAAGAGAGACTGATGGTTTCGCCATGTGCCATGGCTTCTGTAGCCCCCCGCGAGGTCCCAAAGCCCCCATGATCCAGGCTCCATCACCACCCAGCATCATAAATAAACAGGCAAATGTGTTTTGCTTCGCTCGATCGTGTCTCACAGGAGAGGAAGGAGCTGCCGTTTCTGAAACGCATTCCTGTCCGCTTAACGACTTTCTCCTCCTTTATACAATCTCCTCCTGAGTGGCCTTCGCTCCACATGCCATCCACCCACCCACATGTGTGTGTTGTCCCAGTTCAGAGGGCTGTGGTCACACGAGTGCTGGGGGGTTTGGGGAGAGGGTTGCAGTCGTTCCCTGGAACCCTCAAACCTCTTTCCTCCCTCTCCTCTGTGCTCTGGGGGTGAAATCTAAATCGACGGCAGGCACAGAATTGGACCCAGACTGTAAAGCTGTCAATACAGTAGGAATATAACGAAACCTAGAATTTAAAATGTTTATATTTCAGGCCTGACTTTGGTTGATCTGGTCGGTGAGTCTCCAAGGCATGCCGAACCCAGTATATATATACTCACCCTGACCTTTGACCTCTATCTGACCTCAGAGGCGTCCTCCAGGAGCACAATGGATGAGTTACAACCACCTCCAGACCTTCAAATGGACATGTGCAGTCCTCTCAACATGAACTCTCTGCACTTTCAATAATTCATAATAAAATTATCGACTGTGGAGTCGACAGGCACAAAGTTATGTGGATGATAGCTTAGTAGATACCTTTATGCTTATTACAACTTGGGCACCTAAATGATTCTTTCTGCACGTGAGTGTTATCTGCTAATGAAAGCCGTGGTGAAGATGAAACGTTCGTTTTCAAATCTCATCCCCAGGCTCTTCTGGTTATTGTTTACAGATTGGGATTAAATCTTAAATGAGCACATTCAGAGTGTACAATGGAGTAGACGGGCGGAGAGAAAAGATTGTCTGTCTCTGTGCGGCAGAAACGATAAACTAATTTGCAGCTGATCCAAGCGAGTTGTCTTGTGAAGATCAAACATTTTCTCCAATGGGGACTGCTTTCCCCTTCTACAGAGATCCTCTGCATCAAAGCCCTTCGAATTACATTTTAGATTAAAGCAGCAAACTGTGTATTATGGAGAACGCCAAATAGCGCAGGTTTCGCAAAAGTCCGAAGGGGAGGAGGGCAAAAACACGTGATCTGGACAGGACTGAACCCCAGGGAAAGCCTCTATTTCTACGGCATATTTCCCCCAGTTTTTTCAGGTCTCCGCGGCCAAGCCAACAGTCTGAATGACTTTCAGTAGTACAGGGCTAATTAGCTCTAATTATAGCTCAGTGGTGGTCCCCGCCCTGTTGGAAACTCACCATTGAGACCCGATGTTACTGGGACCTCACACCAATACCCCTCACCCTTCCCCCTCCACTTGAATAGTTTCCTGCAACTGTTAAGTTTGCCTTTTACCCTGTCATTCACAGCGCTCACTGGTAATCACAGTAAATCTGGTTACTGGAAGGGAAAGAAGCCTATTTTATTACCGCTTCTATGTCCACTGTAGATATTGGCTAACTAAAGAGAGCAAGAAAATGCTAGGAGTTAGCTAGTTAGTTTCTTCCTTGTCGGTTAGGAAGAAACGGTGGATTTGGTCTTGTTCTAAGGTAATAATTTGAACTATGTCGTACCGTGATAGCTGTGGGTTCTTTTAATGTATGTTCCCCCAATGTCTGTAGCCTATAGCCTACTCGTCCTCGATCTCCCAGTCTCACTCTCGCTAACTCGGAGCAATTAGCTTTCCAACTGCCTGGTCTAATGTGAGCGGAAGGATTCCATGCTGAGGGCCAACATACAGGCACAGTTATGATCAATGCTAATATAACTTATGCTCGAGGTCATTCGAGAGGAGAAAATGCATTAATTAAGCGCTTCTACTGTTCCGTTTAGAGAGAAGGGGAGAGAGAGAGAGATTCCGCATATGTTTCTATGAAACATTGGTCACCCGGAACATTGCTTTGAACGACGATACAGCCGTTGTATACTCGATCATGAAAAATGCAATGCTCTGTGCTGTGAAGGTGGAGAAAAACAACAGCAATATGTGTTAATTGTTGCGTCAAAAGCTGTTGTGATGACTGTTAGCTTTGTTAACGAGGCGAAGGGACATTGAACCTGAATGTTTAGTGCTGGTTTCAGTGCAGTTTAACAACCAGCGTGGGTGGCACATTTAAGTGCGATTTGCGATTATGACCACAGAAGTAGTCCTCCAAACATATTACTTAGTTGTGTTTCTCAGCTCAACATGATTCAACATCTTTTTCTCAGACTGGTATTTCTGAGAAAACTTAGTTTCATTTTAAATTGTTGTCCTTTTTCAACTCAGGGAACCTTAAATCATCCAAAATGGCGTCAGAGCTTGATGTTCAGTCAAACAGATTGAAACGTCAGGATGAATCAGTCTCCCCTCTTATTCTTCTTACAACACTGCTCAACTCTGCTACCCCCTCTGACCCCCTCTTCCCCCCTGGCCCCATCTCTCCATCACCCTCCATCCTCCCATGTCTTTCTCTGTCTCTTTACCTCCCTTTCTCTTTCCACCCCTCTCTCTCTCTCTCTCGCAGGAGAGATCAGCACGGTGCCCCTGGCATCAATAAGCCCCCCCCCTCTCTCTTTATCTCTGTGCGGCTCCAGTGTGGTGGAAAGCCTTTCTTCATCGAGTTAGAAAGGCTCCTGTCCCTCAGAGAGAGAGGTGGAGAGAGAGAGGTGGAGAGAGAGAGGTGGAGAGAGAGAGGGAGAGAGAGAGGGAGAGAGGTGGAGAGAGAGAGGGAGAGAGAGAGGGAGAGAGAGAGGTGGAGAGAGAGAGGGGGTTTATCTGCAGCCTGCTGACGCATCGCTGGTGCCTTCCTGTTGTCTGGGCCCTTCTGAGAGCCCTGTCTCTCTGCTCCTCCTTCTGAGGGCCCTGTCTCTCTGCTCCTCCTTCTGAGAGCCCTGTCTCTCTACTCCTTCTGAGAGCCCTGTCTCTCTGCTCCTCCTTCTGAGGCCCCTGTCTCTCTGCTCCTCCTTCTGAGGGCCCTGTCTCTCTGCTCCTCCTTCTGAGAGCCCTGTCTCTCTGCTCCTCCTTCTGAGGCCCCTGTCTCTCTGCTCCTCCTTCTGAGAGCCCTGTCTCTCTGCTCCTCCTTCTGAGGCCCCTGTCTCTCTGCTCCTCCTTCTGAGGGCCCTGTCTCTCTGCTCCTCCTTCTGAGGGCCCTGTCTCTCTGCTCCTCCTTCTGAGGGCCCTGTCTCTCTGCTCCTCCTTCTGAGGCCCCTGTCTCTCTGCTCCTCCTTCTGAGAGCCCTGTCTCTCTGCTCCTCCTTCTGAGGCCCCTGTCTCTCTGCTCCTCCTTCTGAGGGCCCTGTCTCTCTGCTCCTCCTTCTGAGGCCCCTGTCTCTCTGCTCCTCTCTCCTACGAGGCTTCATCTCTGCCTTGAGACGGCAGAAGCACATTCTGTGGGCCTACACATACACGCACTTGCGTGCACACACACACGCACACACACACAGGTGGATAAAGCCAGAGTGAGCCCACTAGATCCAGTGTTTCTGTGCTGTGGGTGTCTGGGATTGTTAAGTGCCAGGAAGCAATAGATGGTTACGAGCCCAGGTAAGCAGAAGCTCTGAGATTGTTTTAATTTCCATGATGCCAATCGTAAAAGCACTGCTGCAATGAGTGTAGTGGGAGGCTATGGGGTACAGTTAATGTGATCAGATAAAAATGACAGTTTCAGTAAAATACAGCAATACTGTGGTCTTTCAGCCTCCCTGTTCTTCAAAGAAACATTAAGCTTTCCTTGCCATACTCCTCTTCATTCCAAGTTTTGTGACTTCCGCTCAAAAGGTCGTTCCCATTGACCGCTGTAAACAAACAACCTGCCACCAAAGGATCTATCCCCTCGGTGCATTCGTAACAATTAGTTTCGTTTGAAGAGACTCATTTTTCCAATTGTCTTTATTGGCAAATTCATTAAGGTGCATGAATGCGCTCTGGGTTTCTCGTGACTGCCTCTCGCCTCTGCATTGATCCCCTCCATTTCTCACGCTTTTAATTGTGCGAGGCCCCCTCTGACAGTGCCCCTTTTGACAGGGCACAGTGATTGCCACTGGTGCGTTCTCTCTCTCTTCAGGCTCGCTCTCTTTGATGCCATTAGTCAGGCTCGACGGGGCTCCAAAGTAGCCTGGATGGAGGGAAGTACGACTCCCAACTTCACCACCGAGTTACAAAGAAAATCTTTGAATCTTCTTCCAGCTCGAGAGATGAAAGGTGCGAGGGAGCCAAAACGGAATCCAAATAGAGGTGCATTGTGGGTAATGATAGCCCCTTTCGACCTCCCCAGAATGCAATTATCATCAAGAGAGGTGAGAGTGAGCCCGGGAGAGATGAGAAAACATAACGTGCATCAGTAGCCAAGCTCATCCCTCTTCTCTTCCATTCCTCTTCTAATAGAAAAGCAGACGTGTGGACCGGTGTGTTTATGATCTCAGTCGCCGATGCTTCGCTGACTTCCAAGTCGCGCGTCGCCAAAGACTATTGATCTGTGACCGTTCAGCTAATCGCTGTGCTGATATTACTTTTCGAGCGTGTCCTTTTGGTCGCAGGACTTGTTTCTCCTCACCCACACTGAGGCGTGACCGCTAACAAGTCACCTCGGGGCGGAGGGATTTTCTGTTAGCTGCGACTTTCTGTTCTTCTGTGAGACGAGCAGGAGTTTAAACATTACCCCAGACCCATATCACAAGGCCCATTATCGTCTGAAGTCTGTTTTTTCTCCTCCACTTGTGTGTTTCCTAAAGACACGTTGTTGCTGCATGGTTGGCTTGTTCACATGCCTGGCTGGAGAGAAACAAAGAAGGAAGAACAGGAAGGAACAACAGGAAGGAACAACAGGAATGTATCTGATGAGTCGGGCCGTGAAAGGGAGGAGGGGAGGAAGGGCTGGTAATGAGGGGCACCCCTCACCCTGCCAGCCTTCCCCCTTCCCTTTCACCCTGTGTGCCCTCCTGCCCTGGCACACACGACTGTACGAACGTCAAGCACACACACGTATAGATGTAGACACTCATGCCGACACATACACACTAAACTATCCCCTCACACTTTAAATGCACATTCATGTCACCATAGGATAGGAGAGTTTAGAAACTGTAATTTTATTCTCCAGCACATGGCAAATTAACTTGATATAAATTTAAATCAGGATTTGTGTGTGTGTTTCACATCACTTGATCAATAACTGTTTGGTATTCTTCTTCTAAGCGAGCTAAATTTGAAACATTGTTATGGCTACATGTGTGGCTTGGTCCTTTGTGTGCAGTCCTGTGGTTCACACTCTGTCCTGTCTGTGGAAAGCCCCGACTAGCAATGTGTGTTTGGTGGAATATGGCTGGCATATTAAGATCCTAACAGTTGGGCTGGCTGAAGTTGCATTGTAACAAAGCTGTGACCTCGCCAAGTTCCAAGCTCAAATTAGGCATGCATACCTCCGCAGCCAAGACCCCAACTCAGCCCCAGACCTGAGCACATTACACAACCGCACCCAAGGAGCCTCGTGTTCCACCTCGGCATGCTGGAGGTAAAAATAGGGCAATTAAGATGCCCCGGAGGTAGGACCGTCTACCCTAGTTCAGTTTGGCTGCTGTTCAGGAACAACCCGTCCTTGTTTCGTGGTGGATGCGAAGGTCATGGTTCTGTACGCATCCTCCGTCACCAACCTGGATCCTCTGGAAACGTCTGTTGCCCAACGAGCCAGTGATGGGGATTCCAGTCCTAGCCTCCAAACATTCACACCCCTGAACAGGAATATCAGTAACTGAATGATGATTAATCACTTCATAGCCCTGTGCTTGTGATGAGGGATATGCGTTTACCACTGTTGGAAGTTTCTTCCATTCATTACTCATGCAGAACTAATGATGGGAGGAAATTTGCCCGGAATCCTCAGAAAAAAAAGACTGGATTCAGGAAATGGACTGTTGTGTAACAAAGAGGCCAAATCTGGACGATTGTCATCGAAGCAGTTTTGCCAAACGCTATCTGGACACAGGCGTACTGGTGGACCCTGCATGGACACTTGGTGGTGTTTAGACGTAATTGATTATGATGATCAATTCACTTAAGAGCAGGAACGGCCCATTTAGCAGTGAGCGGCTGAGGAAAGAACCCAAGTGAACGATTAAGAAGTGTGAGAGGTTTTGCATACATTACAACCTCACTGAGTCCCCCTGCAAGCTTACTCTGGAATCCAGTGAGAACACACGCTGGAGTTAAAGACGGGGCTCATCATGACTCCAGGTATATTACTATCGTACAGGCTTTAGGATCGAGCTAACGCACCTTATTCCTTCTTAACCCTTGTGCTGCCTTCAGGTCACATGATCCAAAGGTTCATAACGAACCATCGTTGTATTTACCCAATTTTACCCAATACAAAAACAGATACAAATAATTTTCTTCTAACCTTCGCAACGTGGGGGGTCTGAGACAGCCCAACGGTTAAAAGAAAATGCTTCACTTTGTTTTTGTATGCGGTAAAGTTGTTGCAATACGACGGTGGGTCACAATGACTGATGGGTCAGAATGACCCGAAGATGACACAAGGGTTAAGTATATTTTTCTTTATTTACAATACGAGATGTAGAAGGCTGAGGTGGTACATTGAAAATGGTTCTTGTTTTTTCAGATATAGCTCATTTAGTTTGCTGAGTGTCCAAGGTATGGTTGTGTTTGTATGGACAGTTTGGTATGAGGAATAAAACTACAGAGGCAAGGCACTTGGCCATAGCCTTTGATCATTTAATCATGGCCTGTCTAGCATAGCATTCTGAATAATCACATTCACCTTTAAGCGGTGCCAGTGTCAATTCAATAGCTGCCACCTCGTTTTTTGTCGCCCAACTGACGGTGAACTATGGGGCTGCTGGGCGCAGCCAAGAAGGAACATTTTTCAAGAGAATTGTTGAAATATAGAGACAGGGAGGCTTTCTAAGCATTTGTAGAGCGTGTTGATTGGTTGAAAAGCTAGTTAGTCAGATGTTTCTGTGTTCGCTGTGTAACTCACCTCAGACAGTTATGGGAAGTAATTGTTATTCCATGTCTAACCAATACTGTTATACTGTTTATACTGTTACTGTTTTCTTAAAAACAGTTCTGTTTGAAACAATGTCTTTTTAATGTGATTCATGGAGTGCTTTGGTAGAGTCCTGTATTTCAAACCGTACTGCAGCCATATATTTTCCTGGATATTATTTGCTGCAATATACTGTGCGAGTGGATATCAAGCGTGTTTTATTCAAAGCTGTTAGCCTTGGGACATCTCTCAGATTGCACTTTCCGCTCATAAATTAACCTCTATCCAATTTATCTATTTCATCAGTTTTAACGTTATAGCTTTTACTTAAATTGCTCAGGCAGGTCTAACAGTCTACCCCTCACCCCAACGGTCATATTAGCATTGAGGCTTCAGACGTTAACAGCTGCCCAGTAAACCTCCTCATGGGACCTGGCTGCTCTGGCTAGCAGCTCTGTCTCCACATTAACCACACGCCCCTGGTTCTTCTAATTAGGATGTCATGCCTGTGCTCTACATTTTCTAATCCCGTCTTTCGGACATGCAGGTCTTGAATGGAGCTCTGTAAGGTAGTAAAAGAGTTAATCTCAGCAGGGAGAGAGGGGGTGGGAGGGGAGGGAGGGAGGGAGTGAAGGCTGGGGGGTAGTGAAGGCTGGGGTGGCAGGGATGGGGGTTTGGTGTGCTGGGAAGGTGGTCTGGGTCTGTGTGCTCGAACAGGCAGCTTGGTGGGGGTGAATACTGAAGTGTTTAGGATTTGTTTAGTGTTTTCGCTTGTTGATCTCCTCTCTCATTACGTTTCCTGCTGTGTGACTGTGTCAACAATACGATTTGGGGTTTAAGGCAAACAGAAAACAAAAAACAAATATGAGAATGTAACGTAATATATTCATTTAGCCAACACTTTTTTCCAAGGCAACCTTCAGTACAAGGGGGTAATTTGAACCTGCTACCTCTTGATATGCAGTCAAGGGCTCTAACCACTGAGCTGCACCCCGGAATGACATTTACTATAAAATAGCTTTTATAGACAGGCCTTTAACCCACTAGGCTTGAAGACTGTGCTTTTGTCTGTAAACTCCAAGTTATATGTCCGCTTGTTATGGGGGGGGGGGGCACTTAAGTCTGGGTTTGTGAGTTCCTGCTAAGCATGTGTTCCCCTTGGTAGGGTAGGGAATAGTAGATGTTGTCCTTGTGTGTGTGTGATATGCGTCATTCCAGAGAAGAAAACATCCCTTTAAAATGCTGTTTTCAGTGTCTCTCAGGGCTGTGTTACCCTGTAACAAAGCCTAGATCGTTTCTGTGGTGGAGGCTGTGGTGGAGGCTGTGGTGGAGGCTGTGGTGGCGGCTGTGGTGGCGGCTGTGGTGGAGGCTGTGGTGGCGGCTGTGGTGGCGGCTGTGGTGGAGGCTGTGGTGGAGGCTGTGGTGGAGGCTGTGGTGGCGGCTGTGGTGGCGGCTGTGGTGGAGGCTGTGGTGGCGGCTGTGGTGGAGGCTGTGGTGGAGGCTGTGGTGGAGGCTGTGGTGGAGGCTGTGGTGGAGGACGGCATTTTTCTAGCAAAAATGTATTTGTGGGACTTTTCACCGTGCATCAGCAAGGAGGGTTCAGCATGGACGTTAGGGAGGACTTCCAAAGACCAATATCACTCTGTCCACGTCATCGCTTCAATCACTTGTTTTCTGAGTCAGACTTTTGAAGATCGTTTTTTTTAATAATAAATTGGAATAAGGGAAAGCCTTAATATGAGTCATGTTAGAAGAGCAAGAAAGGATGATGCCTTTGAAGCCCAAACAACACAAATTAATTGGGGAAGTAAGATCAGACATATGAACCATCTTAGTCTCTTCCAAGCTCATCAAACCTAAAACTGGAATGATTAGTAGGAATAACAATAACATTTCACTATTAGCAGCTAGACTTGTAAAAAGAGGCCTCATTTGACCTAACAGAAAATACATTTTTTGCGGGGGCCAACAGCATGTCAGGGTGTTTTTACAAAACTCCAACCTTGAGAATGTCCAGTAATTCATTATAAAGTCAGGGCGACGCTTAAGTGCATTTTGAAAAATGTCACAGAATGTGTCATGTATAATGCAAGAGCCTCGTTCAGAAACAAGGAAAGGTCCTTTTGCTTTCTATTAACATATCCCCAATGCTATATTCGTAGAATTTTTGAACAGTGTTGGGACAACCTGCCATGCTGTACTTGGCTGTGAGAGAAGGAGAGAGGATCGTGTTGTTAATACTCTACCTGTCAGCTGTCAAGCCTTTGTTTTTTCTTTTAGTCTATGTTCCCAAACTGTGGGCCGCGGCTCACGAGTGGTCCTCTATGGCAATACAGGTGCACTGCCAACCCAATGACAACTAAAATTCAAACGCAAAGTGGAAAAGGTTGTTAATGGTTGCCTTAAAACAGTGCACTATAGAGTGGACAAGGAGCGGCTTCAGACAGCCTCTGTCTTTCATGCCGGTGTGAGTCGATACTGAACGCGTATTATGTGCGGTTCAGAGAAGCTAGTCTAATATGATTTGATTCATGGCATTATATTTCCTGAATTCAATGGCCAGGGGCCAAAAAAGAAGATCGAGACTCTCTGTCACATCTTGGTTAGATAGCATTCAGTGATGAGTGAAAATGGAAGCTTCAGTTGCCGATATGAAACACCATCGATTCACCTAGTATCGCCTCGTAATTGCGTATCAAAGTAAGTTTGATAGAACCATATAATTTCGCTCCACTCTTTGGATGATAGTGTCGAGGCCTTAATTGTCATATTTAGTCGGAGATTGCGCCATGTCTGACATGGAAGCATTTCAATAAATGAGAAATGGTGGTACTTGTGGTTGCTATGGTGACATCAGCCACCTTAGAAATCATGGTAAACTTGGGTCTTGCTGCCTAATGCAGGTTCCTGAGCCAGGTAAAAGCTCATTGACACATCATTATGTATGAGACCAAACATACTAATTTCTACTGATTGGTGTGAGCCTGCAAAATGGCTGTATTACTGTACCAAGTGAAAAGAAATGTGTTCTGTGTAATGTTTTAATGTAATATTTGACATCAATGCATGTCTTTTCTGCATTCTTAGCAGAACCTTTCATAAACTCACATTAACAAAGGGAAAATGTTCCTCGACATATCCTGGTTTTACAGAGACCCTGCTGCCTCCACGTGCTCAGACAAAGCAGTCCATATGCAGTCCTCATCTCTACGTCCATTCCCATTGAAGCCAGCTGCTCCTGATCCTTAACCTTGGTCGTGTCTCCTCCCCCTCTCCTTTCCCTCTCCTCCCCCTCTCCTCCCCCTCTCCCGCAGCCTCCCTCCAGGTGGAGATTGTCCCGACCCAGGGGGAGATCAGCGTGGGAGAGTCCAAGTTCTTCCTCTGTGAAGGTGGGTGTGCCACGTCCACAACACCCTTCTCGTCACACGCCACTCTGGACCCCGTGCAGGACTGTTTAGACAGCTTGATGACGAGAGAACTGAACAACATGACTGGGAGGGGGAGATAGATGGGGGAGGGGGGGAGAGAGATGGGGGAGGGGGGGGAGAGAGATGGGGAGGGGGGGGCGAGAGAGATGGGGAGGGGGAGAGAGATGGGGGAGGGGGGGGAGAGAGATGGGGAGGGGGGAGAGAGAGATGGGGAGAGATGGGAGAGAGGGAGTGGGAGGTGGGAGGGAGAGAATGCAACGTGGATTTACTCCACATCTTGTGAGTAACAGATTACATTAAGATCAACAGAAAAGGGGGATCTTAGCAGCTCCCAATGGGAGGGTTGAGAGGCTCAGGGCTTGTTTATGGAGAGGGTCTGGCTCTCAGGCAGCTAAGTTAACAGGAGGACCCCCCATCATGGATGTTAGCAGGACTCAAGCAGACAACTGCTTCCCACTACTGGCCTCTTGGCACACTGCTGGAGAAAGCATAATGAAAAAGACAATAAAAAATAAAAGTCTGATATCTCATCCTGAAAAAGAGATCAAATTATGATATATATTTTTATTCCTCTCAATGTCTTTAGCTGCGCCTTCAACTTTTCTCCCTGTGTTGTTGACGTCTGAGATTTACCTTGAGCCATAGCTCTTTATTCTATTATGAATGAAGGAAGACATCGTCAGTCGAGGGAAAGATGGATTTTATCTCTTTCATAAAACAGTCCATCCAAGCGAATTGTTAGAAAACAATGCATGATTGTATTGTATTTTTGCAGGAATATTTTCTTTGTTTAGGTATTACCTAGACATTGGTCCATGGAGGAATACCGGTCACATATAAATCAATTAGGCAGAATGATAATTTCATTCATTCTGGTTATGCTATTTGTATTTATATTGGAATGTAGTGATTGCATTACTTTTCAGCAGCATTTTCTCCGATTTGTAGATCATTCACATAAACATCTATAGACCAGCAAACAGATTTTCTTTCCTAAATTCCTAAATCTTCACCCACCTGTCTCACAGTTGTTGGAGTGGCAAAGGACATCGATTGGTACGCCCCCAGCGGAGAAAAGATCCTCCCCAACAGACAGGACATCTTCGTGAGCCGCGGTGACGAGTCTACCTCCACGCTCACCATCTACAGCGCCGACGTGGACAGCGCCGGCATCTACAAGTGTGTCGCCACCGATGGGGACAAGGAGGCCGAAGCCACCGTCCACGTAAAGATCTTCCGTAAGTCGACGGGGTTTTAGCCGAGTGACTCTTCTTGGAGACTTGGTTCTTGTTTTTGTTTGACACAACACTGATTGGGTCAGGGGAGTTGATTTGCTCGGGTAAACGATCTGTGAAATGTTTATTTTTTTTATTTTTGCACTGGTTCACCCTTATTTCCGCCTCAATTATTGTGGATAAACAAATGGCGTTCTTATAACCTTGCTGTGGACTTAGTGCTCATTTGTTGTTTTTTCCTCGTAATGTGCATTTTGCTACTGCGTGACGTACGTTTACCTCAATTATTCTGAATTAACCTATGAATAATAAGCGATAAGCATGACTCATATTTGGTTTTCAGTTCTGCAGACATAAGGCCAGGAGAACTGCCTTGACTTGGCCAGACTTTCCATTAAAATTATCGGTTACTAATCCTGACAGTCTAAACACACACTGTGCTTGTCCCATACAGAGAAGATTACCTTCAAGAACTCCCCGTCCCCGCAAGAGTTCAACGAGGGCAACGATGCCAACATCGTCTGTGACGTGGTCAGCTCTCCTCCCCCCACCATCATCTGGAAACACAAAGGATCCAAGATCCAGGTCGCCAAAGATGGTGAGACGGTTAACAAGTCGCCGTGCCAACATGTGGGTTGTTCTGTTCCCCCCGAGCCTGTCTGCCCCTCCCCTCTCTGGTAGCACAGCTTTCATCTTTTCTGCTGTTTTTTTGTTGTTTTTGTTTTGTTTTGACACTCCCACCCTCTCACAGAGTCCTCCGTCTCCACGTACACTGCACAGCCCTGGATTTTGAGTTATTTACGAGCTGTTTCTGAGATAATTGATGGAGGGGGTGCCCAGGAAACGAGGTGATCTCTGATCAAAAGGAAGTGATGTCAGCAGATAGAGGGTGTATGAAGGCTTCTGGGATATTTCACAAAGGAAGGGATGTGGATCTCGTTTTCAGTCCCTTGCTTTTTCCTTTGAGCTGGACTATTTTAACCTTAAAAGACCCCTCCCTTCGTGACCGCTGCAAGGCAGGCAAGAGACCGCAGCGGTCTGCGTTCTCTTGGATGCAGAACGGGGACGTGTTTTGCTCTGGAGAAACCACTAATTGTAGATGAGATTGAAACACCAAACTGCTTATGTAAATACCATTTTCCACATTGCTACAGTTAACCTTTTCATATCAAAGCTGCACATGCTTGTAGACAAAATTACAACTATCCTTTTTCATGCCAATGCCTGTTTCACACTTAGGGAGAGCTATTTATAAAGCTTGGTTAATGAATTCAGAATAATTTGCCCCCTCAAATACACATTCCATGGAACCAGATTTCCATCTGGCATAACTTCAAACGAGAAGTCGAGTTAATACTGTGCGCTTGCCATACAATATTTTTACACTGGTTGCCAGATGTTTAAACTGAAGCGAGCTCTCAGACTATATACACAAGACTTCACATTGTGACACGTTGTTGCTCTTAAAGCAGCTGGGAGTTGCTAGCACAGATCTGTTGACATAATAACACTAGATGACCTCTGAACTACAATCTCCACAGTATTATATAGTACTGTGTACTACCAGAAAGGTACTGGATATGTTTACAATACACACAGTACAAAAACAACGATACTCGCAGTATATACTACAGATTTAATGTTGAAAGGCATCACTCCTAATTTCACAGTGCACACATTTGCACAAAATAAACCATTTAAAAGGAACTTTATTTCCTTAAATGAGTTCTCTGCTTGTCATGGTGGCTGGGTTCTGACACATGGTTCCACTTTGGAAAATGTTATCTTACCCTCTTCTTTGTTCCACTGAGAAGAAATAACTCATGTTCTATTTTTATATTTTATTAAAAATACATCGCTGGTAGGCCAAGAACAGTTTTTCCCTGAAACTCAATCATACTAATTTAAATATAGTTTGTGGATGCATTTACAGTATATATGTACATGGATGCATATATGTGTGTGTATGTCAGCTATATCGTTATATTGCAGTATATGTATATATATATCGTTGTATATATTTCTGAACACCCGTCATGTTTCCAGTTCGGTTCAAGATCCTGGCCAACAACCACCTCCAGATCCGGGGGATCAAGAAGACTGATGAGGGGGTGTACACCTGCGAGGCTCGCGTCATGGCCCGCGGGGAGATTGACTTCCGGGTCATCAAGGTCATCGTGAACGGTAAGGACAGTGTCCATCGCTCGCCCACACAGGCGTTCCTCCTCAGGGAGAGATGTTTGCAGTCCCGCAGTGAGACAGGGGGTGGAGGTGTGTTTTCAGATGAGGGTGGGACAGCTATAAGGGATGTGTTTTACTCAAATCGGTGACCTATCGAAAACTGACAAGGGGTTGCTGTTCAGCAAATGTTCTAATCCTAACATTTGCTGAACAGCAACCCCTGGTCACAGTTTTCGATAGGTCACCAATTTCGGTACAACAGAGGATGCGGCCTTTGTCAATGTAATTTTCTGAATTAAGTGAGGGGGACAGATTTACCCTTTTCAAAAAGAGGTCTAATGAAACCTAAGATAGAGACTTCAGGGGGCAACATCACCTTAGGCAGGATCATGTTACCTTAGGTAGGATCATGTTACCTTAGGCCTAGTAGTAGTTGTGTGACCGTGGCGCTGTGTGTGTTCCAGTGCTGCCCACCATCAGGACCAGGCAGTCGGAGGTAAACGCCACGGCAGACAGCGGCCAGTCGGTGATGCTGGCCTGCGACGCCGACGGTTTCCCTGAACCCAGCGTCACCTGGGCACGGTACGTGTCTCCGTCCTGTCTCTCACCCCCGCAGGTGCTGCCGTTTTCGTCAGGTCACCCTGAAGCAGCTCCACCACCTCAGTTGCTGATGACGTCCTGTCATCAGAAGCCTCGGAGACTTCCAAGGCTGGCTCTGATTGTCTTGGCTGTTGCTCGTAGCGGGCCTCTGGCACAGGACCTCCCTCCCTTTCTCAGTTTGTCTCTGAATACAAATGAACGAGAGGAAATGTGGGACGGGGATGAACATGGTGTCAGACCGTCGCCGGGGGAGAGAGGGAGAGCGGGAGGGAGAGAGGTAGGACAGGGAGGACAGGGGAGGGAGGAGATTGGGGTGGGAGGCAGAGCACTCTCAACATTTGTTATGTATCTCCCCGAGTGGCTGACAGGGCTGTCGTTTGGTTTCTATCTGACATCTCCTGGGGATCGCTGCTTCTACGAGAATACCGATGAGGCTTCGGGGTCTGGCGCAGAGCAGCTCTGCAGTTTGGGAGCTACAGAGGGCCTCAGACATGCAGCAGAGCAGAGGGACTCAAACGCTCAGGAGATTCAGATGCACGTCTTGTCTTGACCCCACACAGAACTCTGGCTAGAAAGCCAATGACACGGCCCCAGTTGTTATGATAAATCTGAATCGAAGGTGTCTGTTTACATTCCGTCTGATAGCTGGACGTGTTCTCTTCAGGGAGGACGGCTGATATTGTATTCTTGCCCTCCGGCTCTCGTTCTCCTTTGAATTGAAGCTCACTGTCAGGGTCGTCTTGTAGGGACCTTGATATGAAGCTGATGTGAGTTGTCCGCTCCTCTCTCCCTCCCCTAGGAACCGTGTGGTCCTGGTGTCAGATGAGAAGTTCAGCTTGAACGAGGACGGCTCGGAGCTGACGATCTTGGATGTCAACAAACTGGACGAGGGAGATTACACGTGCATCGCCCGGAACAAGGCCGGGGAGAAGGAGGGAGAGGTCAGCCTGAATGTGTTTGGTAAGATGCCTGGAAACCTAGAAAACACCTCCACTACCATTTTAGGACATTTGAAGACGTCTTTGTGTCTAAACAGTTTATTTTTTTCATTGACTGTATGATTGCAAATAGCCAAGCACACAAAACAAAGCAGACATTCACCCAGCTGTACTGTGGCTTGTTCCCAGTGCCGCCCAAGATCACCTACTTCAACAACCAGTCTGCGTCGGAGCTGGACGAGCAGATCACGCTGACCTGCGAGGTGTCAGGTGACCCCATCCCCACTGTGTCCTGGAGCTCACGCAACCGCGTGCTGAAGGATGGCGAGCAGGTAATGTCCTCCACACCTGGGGGGGTGGAGCCAAGCTGGGTACTGTCCTCCACACCTGGGGGGGTGGAGCCAAGCTGGGTACTGTCCTCCACACCTGGGGGGGTGGAGCCAAGCTGGGTACTGTCCTCCGATTATGATAATGGTATGAATCAATTAACAAGATGTCTGTTCTCGTGTGGGTAAAGGCACTGACTTTCATCGTATATCTGGTCACCTTCTCAGTCACCTCTGACCCTTGAAGCAGTGATGGGGCTTCATCTCTTGGGTTCTGCAGGACACCCAGTGACCCCCCAGACAGTGCTGACATGCAGCCTACAGTAGTGTGTGTTCTGGGTGTAGAATAGGCTTCACGTTGGAAAGGTCAAACAATGGAGGTTAATTCATCAGGATGTGCCTCGGCCATTGTTCTGTGTTTGACTCTGTAAAACAGTGAAAGGAAGAGGAGCCTCTCCCCGGTCTCTTCTCCCTGCGTGGGATTATTCACGGTGAAAGGAAGAGGAGCCTCTCCCCGGTCTCTTCTCCCTGCGTGGGATTATTCACGGTGACTCGTCCACACCTTCCCCAGTGTCACCTCGCTCGCCTGCACACTCAGTACACATTTACTCATTTAGCAGACGCTCTTATCCAGAGCGACTTACAGTAAGTACGGGGACATTCCCCCCGAGGCAAGTAGGGTGAAGTGCCTTGCCCAAGGACACAACGTCATCGACACGGCCGGGAATCGAACCAACAACCTTCAGATTACTAGCCCGACTCCCTAACCGCTCAGCCATCTGACACCTGACCATGTGCTGTTATTGGGGAACGATAACAATAGAGGGAGGGAGGGAGAGGGATAGAGACAGAAAGAGAGAGATGGTGAGAGACACAAACAGAGAGATGGTGAGAGACAGAGAGAGAGAGAGAGAGAGAGAAAGAGCTTGGTGCTGCAGTGACGTCAGACGACAGCATTTGCATCGCACCTCTAAGGGGAGATGCTATCACTCCCTACGTTCTCAGCAGGCTCGTGCATCAACATCGGCTTTTCTGAAACGATCTACTCACTCATGAATACCTGAGGTACTTCCACCAGGCGATCAAAGCTTTAAGCTTTTCTAGCTCGGCAGATCTGTATGAATGCCCCTCCCTTCTCTCTCTCCCCCTCCCTCCCTCTCTCTCTCTCCAGGTTATCGTATAATACAAGATGTCAAATGTAAAAGGTGCAATTACTAAACAGGCTTTTCAGTCAGGCAAAGAAGGCAATTTCAGATGTATTGTTGGAGGGTTATTGCTATCCTCTAGCTGTGGTATTGTCACACTACAAAACCACCCCGACGGTGGCATGCACCATGTCAGAAACATCTGGTGGATAAGCCGATCTAGGAGGGTAATTGCCTGCTCTAGTAGGAGTGTGGCGAACTGTATTTTATTTCTTGGTAATTACCTTTCCAATTGGAACAGGGAAATCGATGAGCATGTATTGTTGAAAATGAATAATAATGTTTAAAAGGCACTCCACTTGTGTGTATTCAAGTTTGTTTTCCTAGCATGGAAACATGTATTATTATGCAAATTGTGAATACATACGTTGGGCCTTTTCATATTTCTTAGAGTTACAAAACACCACATTTGTAGTATTTGTGACTGTAAAACAAGGAATTGCATTTCCTTACATAGGAAAGTGCATCACTTGGCATTGAAAAGAGAATATTTGATTTAGTCTCAAATTAACACAAACCAGATGACTTAAGTGTTAGTCTTTTTATGTGAACATTCCAAATTACAGCAGCAATATCTTTTTTCATTTGAGCGACCGTGAGTACTGGACACTTTCTCTGGGGAACCAGAGCCCTGAATATACCTTAACACATTTAGTCACCCTCCAGAGGGAGAGCTGTACATCTGGGTCGCTGGCCTACTTTAGTTTAAATGCACAATCCAGCAGAAAGTAGACAAACTCAAAAACCGTGCCATCAAGGGCCTGCGAAGACCTGGAATATCTGCCCTCCCTGGGATCAGGAGAGAGGGGGGGCCAGGTGTGATCAGGAGAGAGGGGGGGCAGGTGTGATCAGGAGAGAGGGGGGCCAGGTGTGATCAGGATAGAGGGGGGGGGGGGGGGCAGGTGTCATCAGGAGAGAGGGGGGGGCAGGTGTGATCAGGAGAGAGGGGGGCCAGGTGGGATCAGGAGAGAGGGGGGGGCCAGGTGTCATCAGGAGAGAGGGGGGGGGCAGGTGTGATCAGGAGAGAGGGGGGGGCCAGGTGTCATCAGGAGAGAGGGGGGGGGCAGGTGTGATCAGGAGAGAGTGGGGGCGAGGTGTGATCAGGAGAGAGGGGGGGGCAAGGTGTGATCAGGAGAGAGGGGGGGGCCAGGTGTCATCAGGAGAGAGGGGGGCCAGGTGGGATCAGGAGAGAGGGGGGGGCAGGTGTGATCAGGAGAGAGGGGGGGACAGGTGTGATCAGGAGAGAGGGGGGGGCCAGGTGTGATCAGGAGAGAGGGGGGGGCGAGGTGTCATCAGGAGAGAGGGGGGGCCAGGTGTGATCAGGAGAGAGGGGGGGCAAGGTGTGATCAGGAGAGAGGGGGGGCAGGTGTGATCAGGAGAGAGGGGGGGCCAGGTGTGATCAGGAGAGAGGGGGGCCAGGTGTGATCAGGAGAGAGGGGGGGGCAGGTGTGATCAGGAGAGAGGGGGGGCCAGGTGTAATCAGGAGAGAGGGGGGGGCCAGGTGTGATCAGGAGAGAGGGGGGGGCAGGTGTGATCAGGAGAGAGGGGGGCCAGGTGTGATCAGGAGAGGGGGGGGGCGAGGTGTCATCAGGAGAGAGGGGGGGGGCGAGGTGTCATCAGGAGAGAGAGGGGGGGCAAGGTGTGATCAGGAGAGGGGGGGCAAGGTGTGATCAGGAGAGAGGGGGGGCAGGTGTGATCAGGAGAGAGGGGGGGGCAAGGTGTGATCAGGAGAGAGGGGGGGCGAGGTGGGATGGAACACGATTTCCAGAGCTTAGGGATTGTTCCCTATTGTTGAAAATGGCCAGGTGACATGGACTGATACTGGGTGTGGTGTTGGATGTCTGTGTGCTTGTCTCCATGGGATCAGGGTACAAAGGAAAGGAAGGTGTTGTGATTTAAGAGGTCAGGTGGGCTGCCTGTCGAAAACCTACAACGTCAGTCTAAAACTCGTAAAACTATCTCCTTAAACATTTGATTGTTGAGCTAAAATTGGGGATATGAAGACTCACTGATGCCATCTTCTGTTCTGTCGCTTCTGTTCTCTGTCATCTTGCTGATCTTTTTGGTGTCAAAGGCAGTTGAATTCAACGCGTGGTGCGCTTCAGGTCCTGTTGTTCTTCTGATAAAAGCTATCACGGATTCTGATCGTTTTTTGTCATCCTCGTCATCTATTGTTGAAGTGGTTCCTTCATCTCACGTGTCTTCCATTCAGGCCCCTGGGTTATCAGAGTTGTGGATTTGATCTATTAGTCCGTACGCACTCACATGCCAATTAATCATAACACGCAATGACAGAAGTCATTTTTTGACCCAAGAATGAAACTCTTGATTCCCATTGTTGCTGAGCCTTTGGATGCCATCGTCCTGCCCAGAATACGATGGATTTCAGTGTTGCACAACAACCACCTGACAAAAAAAAGGGTTTGTGATTATGACTTGATTGTAGGTTCTGTTGAGCTATGAGAAATCACTTAAGAAAAGTTCTAATAGATTTTTTTATCATGCAGAACTGCAACCATAGCTGGTACAAACTGGCTCAACACTTAATCAAGATGGAATATGTACTGATAATCAAATGACTAACCTAACAACTCTCTCTCTCTCTGTATACGGCTTCATATTTTATAAATTAATGGTTAATAATTGAGAAGGTCCTATGAAGCTGTGGAAGGTGATAGTTTAGCTCTTGACAGCCTGTCAGACTGCTCGCCCTATGGTGGAAACTACCTTTAACCTCAGCAGAAGACCCAGAAGAGATGACCTGACAGTTCATCTTTATTCATTTCCGATGGCAATTTGCCTGCATAATACAAGCATATAACATAAAACAGTCAATCACATACAACAGAAACAAATACATATAACACATCTAAAGTTCATTATTTTCTTCCTATTAAACATTTTCCTAAAATCTGAGGGGATAAATTAAGATCTAAATCGGTTTGTTTTGTTAATAGGAGTACTGAAACGAATACCAGAGACTTTTCTTAGCATAACAAGTCATCCCAATGTTCACGACAATCCTGACATGTCCACAGACATCTCACCGTTCAAAACTAGGTGAAGACTTGAGCACAAAATCTGAAAATACCAGTGAGTTCTAACTGCTGGCATTGACTCTGGTATTGTCTCTGTCCTTGAAAGACATTCTATAGCTCAAGGGTGGTCTGCAATGTTAAGTGTGAAATATGAAATCGATAATTCCACTTCAAGTTCGAAATAATCATTCATCGTTTTCAGAGACAAGGTTTCCCAGAAAGGTGTTTGTTTCCCAGAATCAAGCAGTAAAACATGGCATTTTGTGTTGACATTTTAACCGTCTCTTCTCTTTTTAAACACCCCATGCATGTTTTGTTTCGATGTTTACAAGTGTCTCCATCAGTCTGGTGTGCTCCAGCTAAACTCCGAAACAGGAACAGCCCAGTCTAACCTGTGTGAATGAGGGTCCAGGTCCAGCGTGATTTCCACCTCCCTCCTTGTTTTAAGATTTTTTTTCCCCATTTTTGTGCTTTTGTTTTCTGTGTTCATCCCCTCTAGGCTTCTTGGACTCGTCCAGACACGTACGAGGTATGGCTGCTGAACAGCATAGCCAGGCGCCTAGCTGCAGAACTTAGCACATAACCCAGTCACATGTTAGACAAACCTGGTCCACCGCAAAACAACCGTGTTGGCTCTGCTCTCTTCCAGACAAATTTGATCAGATTCTCGCCACAGATATGATTTAGTGATTTACTGCCAAGCAGTACCCGAGAATGTGAAGTGAGTAGTTTTTCATAGAAGGATCACTCACTTATTTGTCATAGTTGCTCTTGTTTATTGAACTTGATCTTTTCCAGAACTTGAGGAGAGCAGGAGATCAGTTTAATCTTTCACCCACGTTTTGCTGAATTCCGGTTTCCCCTTTGTGGTGTGACTGATTTGCTGATGCCTCAGAACAGCTCTGAGTGACTTCAGAGTAAAGACACAGAACCAGAGCCAACATGTTCTGCCCTGGACCAAGACACCACAATGTAGTTATGCCTAACACTAACCAACACCTACACCATGTTGGAACCCTTCAGTTAGAACTTCACTTCCTGTAGTACATTACACACTGGAGAAAGTGCTGGAGAGAAAATTCTACCAAGATACCAGATAATTTCATGTGCGACTCCATTCCAGTTTAATAGTTACACTTCTAATCCATGTCACAAACAATACAATTGAGAAAGCTGCTATATTATAAATAAGGCCACAATGAAGGAAATCACAAAACCTTATTACATGTTGATAATCAAACGTAGTGGTAATCCTGAGTGTTTGTAGGTAACTAGTGATAGTGGACTCTCCTTAGTCTTGCACTGTAAGACCCTGTTGGCTAGTTCCCTATGGAATCAGTGCCCCAACCTGGAGCCAAATGCACGTAGTTTACGCTCTACACCATCTGATTTTCCTGGTTGAATCTTTCTACCTTTTCCAAAATTTGACGACAAATCCACATCGACAGCGATTCGGAAGTTTAGGGCATTGATGTGTTGAAGTGTCAGCATCCGTTTTGGGGCTGTAGAGTATAGCAGAGTAAAGTACTCATCATTGAGGCCAAACGTAAGAGAGACTGGAGGAAGAGCAGTACTGTTGTTGTTGACAGAGACGGCAGGATGTGTTACGGTGTTACGGTGGCGCCCGGTTTAGCTGCCTCTCCTCTTTTTCCTCCTCTCCACGGGAACGAGAGAAATGACAAAAGAGAGAGAGAGACGGAGAGAGAGGAAGAGAGAGACACACACACACACATCTTTAATGGTATACAAGAGGTTTGTTACTGATTTGTAATCAAGTTGTGTAAGTTGCATATCCACAACAAAATATATAATGTGAGGAACTATTATATTTAATATGAAGTCATCTGGCTTGATTACTAATGAATCTATTTAATTGAGTCATGGAAGGGATCAGACCTCACTGGGCCTGTGAGGGAAGCTCAGTCTAGATGTTTTCATGTTTACTGTAAAATCAGTGTTATTAATTAGGTAGCAAATTGGGCAATTAAAAATGCCTTTGGAGATGTGAAACATGGTTGTCTTTGATATAACCATTGGAAACAGATTATTTCATTAAAAAAACTTAAAATACACAATTTAATTTTTATGGAATGGAATCAGAACCGGTTCCCAAGCTACACAAGACCAGTCTGATATTTAGGGTTTGATTCCAACTGCAATGATGGTAACACGATAAATACTTTCAGTTAATCTTGGATGCAAGTCGTTGCTTTCCCCAGACACAAGACAAACGTTCACCTTACAGGGAGTTTATCCTCTCCCAAACTCACTAAGCACAAGAGCAGTCTCCACAAGGCAGCAGCAGCTGGAAACAAGGACAACAAACAGATGATCTCAACGTTCGAGTTATTTACGTTAACTCGTAGAGCCAAAGAGTCTGACAGGATGAGAGACTCACAGAACTGAGAACACCAAGTCCTTTCTGTGTGAACAAAACAACACAATGGCATTGTTCCCCCTCACACAACAACCAAGGACACACAACGTCCTACAAAAGACGTCTTTTAAACGCTTTCATCTTTACTTCCTTTCAGAGTCTGGATAAGAACGTGATGGTTCGCAGCCATGCGCGTGTGTCGTCTCTCACGCTGAAGTACGTCCAGTTCACGGACGCCGGACAGTACTTCTGCACCGCACGCAACCCCATCGGTCAAGACACCCAGAGCATCTATCTGGAAGTGCGATGTGAGTAACCGACCAGCTACACGCACCTCCCTAGAAACAGCTTTCCTTCGCTGTCACCTGGTTCGTAATCTTGGGGTCGTGGGGTCATTTCCAAATGTAGGTAGGATGGATCATTGTTTATATATGACTGAGAATTCTGCCATTAAGTGTGACTTTTTTTATGAACAGGGGGGGTGATTTGTCGTTTTCAAAAAGGGATGAACAGGGGGGGTCTTGAGCCTGTGACTTCTTGACGTGCTGTACCACTGAGCTACTCCCAACCAAAGTATTATTACAGATATTCCTTTCCTGCGGTATCAGTGTTTCAGCAGTTGCTTACCAAACACCGAACTCCATTAGAAGTGCTTTGTAGGCCTGCCAAAGACTTAATTGCATTTTATGCCCGACAATCAGAAATATGGGCTAGTAAGTTTCATCTCTCGACAAATTCCAGAGGCACATTTAGGGTCTTTTGTTTCGTCAGATTAGTCGATTCAGTATTCCGACTGCATGAGGAGGTCTGTGCATCATTACCATCGGAGAGATGCACAGACATTCAACAGCCAAATCAGTTTTAATCTCATTCTGCACTTTCAAAAGTTCCCTGAATACGAAGGAGGGGGAGGAAACGCCCACTAAATAATGAGCATCTAATTGGATTAATTGCCTGTTCCCCCCAAAACTCGGGCAATCTGCTCCTAACATGAGATAGCATCACAATACTCAATTGATAGAATTGTTTGGCGTTGCGGTTACAGTCTAGCTATTTGGGTACTCGGGTTGTTGATTCACTGTTGCCGAGTAATTAGTGATAAAGAGAGGTGCTTTGTCTTAATCCTAGCATGCCCTTTCTATCTCCATTTTAGATTAACACCAACAAGATCTCTCCTGTTCAGGCGACACACACCGAATCTGAGGACATGACTTTGCTATCCGACATACATATTCTAGAAACACAGACTCACACACGTTACATTAGCGGTTTAGTTATGTGCTTTGTTGACGTACTGATAGCAAAGCGTTAATGGCTGGTCCTTTCAGAAACAGCTTCTTCAGTCTGCTTCTGTTAGTTTAGAATAAATATGTTATGAAAACAATGATTGTTTCAGCTCTCTTCCTGATAAGAGCGGGTTTATTTTGAGAAATCCATTTGGAGCAGGCAGGCCCCGGTAATTGGACAGCAGGGTGGCCAGGGCTAGGAGGAGAGGTCCTGGAGAGGGAACGAGTTTCAGAAGAGGCAGAAGGACTTATCAGGGCACTGAGGAATGAAGATCTGTGGACTCAGCGACATCCATCACTCCCAGCAGCTGGGGATTGCTGTGTTATCGAGAGCCCAGGGTCAACTCCAAGGCCCACAAACATCAGGGACGTGAAAACAGCTCCAAACGCTGCCCTCCTCTGGAGGCCTGCCGGTTGATTTTACTGCAAAGCTGAGACATTAATAAGTAAAAACACTTCTGGGTAAAGATCGATAAATGTTAATGGAAGTTGACGTTTTAATGCAGGGGAGCTGGAGGCAGTAATCTGACTGTTAAAGCACGTCCCTGGAGGTGGGAAAAGCAGGACGCTGTCTGAGTCAGGCACCTTTGGTTATTTTGAGATTTCAAAACCCAAGGATTAAAAGCAATGACATATTCTGGGTTCTTTTTATTTATTATTTAACAGCAACAGTTAAATGAAAGATTTGGTTCATGTAACAGTGAGGACTGAAGGGTAGGCCAAGGCCTCCTGTCTTATCAAAGACGTGTCACTCCTCTGTGGATTCAGAACATTGGAGATCTTGTTTTTGCACGCCAATGATTTTGCAATTACAAATGACAGGAAAAACTGTTTTGCTCAGAAGTTAATGAGACAAACCACAGTAGGATTTCAGTCTGCAGTGCACGGTGATTCAGTTATCAAATCAAAGTGATTACACTAACCACTTGATCTATACAATCTCTGTGTCATTAAAGGTTTGGGAAATCATTAACACTGTAAATGTTCGACTTGTAGTAAGTCAAACCGAGGCATTGTGGGATTCAGTCTGGAGTATGGAGATGCAACGTGCACCAGCACACCTAACTAGCCCAACAACTAAACATGACATTTTATTCAGTTAGCAGACTCTCTTTCATCCCAAGCGACGTACAATATTATGACCTGAGATCCTGGTTTCCAGCAGCGCTAAACACATTCGTTCAAAATGATCCATCCACAAACAGAATCCTCTGTTACGTCCACGTGCCTGAAAAACATTGTTCTGCGATGGCCTGCTGCTTGTTGCATCGGCTGTTTCCACGGCTCGTGTGTTGCCGTGCTGCTCGCGTGTTGACCTTTGACCTGCTCCTCTGTCTCTCCAGATGCTCCAAAGATCCAGGGCTCGGTCACCTGGTACACCTGGGAGAGGAACGCGGTCAACATCACCTGCGAGGTGCTGGCCCACCCTGGGGCCTCTGTCAGCTGGTTCCGAGACAGCCAGCCGCTCCCCAACGTCAACGTCACCAACATCAAGATCTACAACACTCCCACCGTCAGCTACCTGGAGGTACGGGCCGACCACGTTATAACGCCGGGGGCAGTTCTCAGGGAATTATGGAGGAATGATGGCGTATTCGTTTAGCAGATGATGGTGGGGGGATTTGAACCTGTAATTTTTTTTGACCTGCCTGTCAAATGCTCTCCCGCCGAGTTATATACTTTCTCAAATCACATTTCATCAGTGGTCTTTTCTTGGTGAAGCAGTTTTGCTGACAGCTGTACGGATCCTCTCAGATCAGCACCTTTAAAACTCTGCGACATCAAAATGCCTGTTGAGTTTTAATGTGAACATGAAATCACTGACAAGTTGATAATATAGTTTTAGTTGGGGAGAGAATAAGGTTTGCATGTGGTGTTGTGAAACAGCCACTGCAGCTTCTAGAAATCTGGGTGGACTCAGAAACATCTGAGTTGTTTTTTGTTACTCTGAAAGCTGTGTTTAAAAGTTGTTGTTTCTTTGCCGCTTAAATCTATTTGTAGCTTGAAATTTCCCCTTTCTCTTGTGGAATGGGAATGAATTTGACAGCAGTTCGAATGCCGTTGTGTGCTAATTCAGGTCAAAACATAAAAGATGCCTACAACATTAAAAGCATTTCATATATTTTCCTGAAGATGCATCGAGTGTTAGAATGCATTTGAGGACAGAACATGTTATGTAGCTAAAATGTTCAAAGTATTTTATCCAAAGCCTGAATATAATACTATCTTCAAATTTTCTGAAAGTGATCTATGCCAGGAATAACCGATTAATCATGACACTTTCTTGTGTCAACTCTCTTTTGAGCTGTCAGATAAATGATAACATCATGTGATTCATCATGATGGTTTCTGACGGGAGAGGGAAATGTGTGTAGATATTAATTAGTTATGTCATATTTTGTTGTAAGATAGATGGTTTTGTCTCATTTGGCTGTGATAAGCTACTTCTGGTTGGCTTTACAGTAGGTGCATTGTGTTTTATATTATTATTATTCATTATTATCATTTAGAAGGATTTAGCAATTAGGCCATACCTTAAAATCTGTATCCACATGCTGGCACAAACAAGACACAATTTGATTTGATTCCTAAAACGTATACAACCCCCTCCAAAACATGGTGACAGTACGAATGAACATGTGATGTATAGTAGTGCCTGGATGTTCATCTGTCAGTATTTTGAGATCCTTCCAGACACGCTGTGTTCCCATCTGTGTTCCTGTTGAGTAGACCCTCTCAGCTACAGCCTGAGAGCCTGAGAGGAACCGGGGATGAGTCCTCTGTTCCAAGAACTGGCTGCCCTGCATCCACTGAACCCCCAGTGCACCCTGGGACACAAAGAGGTCTGCTAGATCTGTTGGCACCCGCTCCCTAGTTGTCCAGCCAGGCTAATGGTGCCAGTAACCCTGCCTGTCCATTATCCACCAGGACAAGGACATGCGGAGATTCACAAATGACAAGCTGCATCCTGCCATGAGGATGAGAATCCTTTGTAACGACCCAGTGGGAAACGACCAAAAGTGACTGGAACATTCTAGGTCGCAGTGGGATGATGTTCATGCCTGTGTGTGTGTGTGTCTGTGTGTGTGTGTGTGTGTGTGTGTGTAACAGGTCACCCCAGATTCTCAGAATGACTTTGGGAGCTACAACTGCACCGCCAGAAATGACGTTGGCATGGAGTCCAAGGAGTTTATTCTCATAGAAGCAGGTTGGTCACCAGACCACTTCCTGTTACATGTTTACACCAGTCACATGTTTACACCAGTCACATGTTTAGAGCCAAACTGGAGACCAAGGGTAGGAAATTCTGGACATAAAATTGAATTATAATGTTGGCCCCTAAAAGGTTTTGCTGACCTGTTCTATTTGGAAAGGTGCTGCGCCATGAATTCTATCCAAAGCTGAAGCTGTGAAACCACACTTGAAACGTTTGCTCCATAACTACACATCTGGAGGGCAACTTAGCATTCTGAATCCAGGTCTCTATGCACTCATTAAGGTGAAGTGCATTTGTGATAAAACCATAATTAGCTGTCATTTCAGGAGCTATTTCAGTAGGTGGAAAATCAGGCTAAACGTTGAAATGTAATCGTCATGGCCAAACTTATTTCCCCGACATCAACAGAATGGAGTCTTGGTTATAAACACAGGCTTGGTTTGGCGCAACTCTCCTGCTAGTAAATGTGACTATTTTTTGGTTGCCAAAAGTAGAATCAGACACAGCCTGGTTGTCTTGTAGACGTGTTGCCAATAAACCTCAGTAGTCACACCATGTGGCCCTGCACATCCTTTCTACACAAGAGTTTAGTGGGTGCCAACGCAATTTGGAGGGCGTTGTTGACTTACTTGTTCGGACATGGTGTTTCTACTGCCAAAACCTCCAGAGACCTTTGATTGGATTGGGCTAGTAAACCTGCCGTGTGATTGGCTGTATCTCTCATGTCCATCCATTGCCATTGGCCGTGCCCCAAATACTAGTCTTGGTCCAAGTTCCTGACTGACCTGTTGTGATGGCAGCTTGATAAGCAATCGGGACGTGTGTGTGTGTGTGTCTCTATCTGTGTGTGTCTCTCTGTGTGTGTGTGTGTGTGTCTCTCTCTCTCTCTGTGTGTGTGTGTGTGTGTCTCTCTCTCTCTCTCTGTGTGTGTGTGTGTCTCTCTCTGTGTGTGTCTCTGTGTGTGTGTGTGTGTGTGTGTGTCTCTCTCTCTCTCTGTCTCTGTGTGTGTGTGTGTGTGTCTCTCTCTGTGTGTGTGTGTGTGTGTCTTTCTCTCTCTCTGAGTGTGTCTCTCTTTCTCTGTGTGTGTGTCTCTCTTTCTCTCTGTGTGTGTGTGTGTGTGTGTGTGTGTGTGTGTGTGTGTGTGTGTGTGTGTGTGTGTGTGTGTGTGTGTGTGTGTGTAGATGTGCCCTCTGCGCCGGGTATCAGCCGTGTGGAGCCCTTCTCCAGCACCGCCCTGGTGACCTTCGAGGAGCCGGAGTCTGATGGGGGTGTGCCGGTGATCCGGTACCGGGCAGAGTGGCGTGCCGGTGGCCAGGACTGGACCAGCAAGGAGTACGAGGCTGAGGACGGTGAGATAAACACATGACCCTCACCACGACCAGCACCATGATCAGGTCTCTGGCTCTTGTGAATCTGTCTGACTGACCTCTTCCTCCGGTCAGGCATGGACGTCCTCACCATGGTGTGGCTGAAGCCAGAGACGTCCTACGAGGTCAAGATGTATGCCATCAACGGCAAGGGGGAGAGTGAGAGCAGCGCGGCCATGAGCTTCAAGACCGAGCCTGTCCGTAAGTCCCCCGCTAGCGTTAGCGCTCACCTCACCCTAACGCTAACCCCCCGCTCGTCCCTGCAGCCCAGCGCCCCACTCCAGCCCAGCGCCCCACACCAGCCCAGCACCCCACTCCAGCCCAGCGCCCCACACCAGCCCAGCGCCCCACACCAGCCCAGCACCCCACACCAGCCCAGTGCCCCACACCAGCCCAGCACCCCACTCCAGCCCAGCGCCCCACACCAGCCCAGCGCCCCACACCAGCCCCTCCACCTCACCCCCCCATCAGGCTGGATGCATCCCTCTGACCCTCCCTGGAGGAGGATCTACTCTAGGAATGCATCTTCTCTCCCCCGCCCCTCCTCCCTCCCCTGCCCTGCCCCCCCACCTCCACCCACCTGCCTGTCTTGTGCAGCGAGGGGTGAGGAAGGGGGAGAGGTGTCTAAGCTTCCACTCATTTGTTCCGTAACGTCTGCAGAAGGGTCTGACCCTCCCTCTCCTCTGTGTGTGTGTGTGCTCCGATACGGCCTGATCAGCGGTCTGTGCTTCTCTCCTGGCTGGTTCCAGGCTGCAGAGAACATCCCACCCCCACGCAGCCTCCTAGACTGTTGTGTCAGCATTTGTTCCCTGCAAAAAAAAGCATCCTTAGTCTGTGTGTAAAGTTTGGCTTTCATCATGGGAACTTGGTTTCTGGGCTCAGTTTGAGGTAATCTGAGGACAACTTCTCTCATGAAGGTCATTTGATGGTCCCTTTGTAAATGCATAACTAATCGGTGGATTACATAATGTAGGTATCTTGCCAGAATGCCTCTCTCATTCTACTTAGATCAAACTATTGAACAAGAATTTGTTCTTGTTGACAGTCTCTGAGTTTGTAAACACCTTGACAACTCAGAGCTGCTTGTTGATCTTCTGAAGCTGATTGGTTATGTTGCCTGGCCAAACACCTGTCTTAGCTCTTCTAAGATGATGTTCAAGTCAAACATTTCGTCCAATTGATACATAAAATCACATTATTTCATGAGACCATACTTAACATTTAGTCATATTGGTAGAAAATTTTCATGTAACATTATACTGTACATAAGTACTGTACGCAAGTCTAAATAGTTTCCTTCTCTGAAGATAACGTTGTATGTTAAAGTGCACTGACATATATTAAATCATAGAGCCTGTGTTAAACCCAAGAGTTATAAAAATGAATCCTGTGGGAATGTTGTTAGCGTTGAGTGGCACAGATGGAGAGTCAGAATATAGAGTTAGAGATTCACCTCCTAAACATTTTAGACTGGCTGCTCTTCTTGGATATTTTTTGGGGAAAGCCTTAATGAATGAATACAGTCGCTTTACCTGTTTAATCAAAGTGTTAATCACGACGCAGACTGTGCTGGTCGACTTAAACACAGGTGTGGAAGATCTGGAGTTTGCTAGCAGTCGGTTCTCTCTCAGAGACTCTTTCCCTGTCTCTCGCTCTCTCTCTTTCTCTCTCGTTTTCTCTCTGTCTCTTTCACCATCACTCTCTCTCTCTGTCTCTCTCTCTCTTTGTCTGTTTCTCTCTTTTTCCATCTCTGTCTCTCCCTCTCCTCTCCCTCTCCTCTCCCTCTCCCTCTCCCTCTCCCTCTCCCTCTCCCTCTCCCTCTCCCTCTCCCTCTCCCTCTCCCTCTCCCTCTCCCTCTCCCTCTCCCTCTCCCTCTCCCTCTCCCTCTCCCTCTCCCTCTCCTCTCCCTCTCTCCCTCTCTCTCTGTCCTAGTTTGCTTAACGGTTCGTTCCCCATCTGGTCGTGTAGAGGGAAGGCAGCGTCGCTGTCGTTCGGCGATGGCTGAGTCAGCTGTGTGCGTTCTGAATCAATCTTCGTTTGATTCTTAGCTGCTTCCTGTCAAGCTTCCATCTGCTTCCTGTTACCCCGCGTGCTTCTGTAGAAACTTCAATCCCTCCTTCTGTTTTCACGCTCTGCTAAGGGGGCTTTGTCCTGTTACCTCACGATTTTAGAGAAAAACATTTTTCACAAATTTCCAAAAAAAAATCAACATGTAAAAGCAAATGTACAAGGCTTTTCACAAGGCTAAGATTTCATAAACATACCATCAGTGTTATAATTTATTTCTTATTTTTATATATTTCATAAAAGCTTATAACCCAGGACAGAGTCTCCCCCGTATCATTATGTGTAATTCTGTTGTCATGGTTTCTGTTTCTTCTGATCGGTTCTGCTTCATCTGTTTTTGTTCCATCGGATTCCTCAGGCTATACTTTCACAAGTAAGTTTCTCACCTCCTGTTTTCTGTTACTTTTGTCATCACTTCATCCATATTTCTCACACATTTTCTACTGACAATTCTGTTGCTAGCGCATGTTGAAATTCAGCATATTTTTCCATATATGGTTTTACACATTCTTTCCCATTGTTTTAACGCGAGACATGTCTGTTTACCTGTGGCCTCGGAATACAAGGTGCTCTTTGACAGGCTAGCGACCCTCCAGACCTCACGCTGTGCATTTGTTCTTGTAAACTTTTCCAGACGGCATACCGTTTCAGTACGCTAACATGGAGACAGGTTGGTGTAGCTGTGTGGTAGCTGATATCGACAGGCTGTAAGCTTGTTCTGAGTGCCCATCTAGCATCCCCTTAGTCCCTGACTCCAAGCCCCTCGCTCTGTCCCTGTGTTTCTGTAAACCCTCCCTCATCACGACTCTCCCTGACACATGAAGAGTGAGTGTGAGAGACGATTGGTTCCCAAACAGAAACTTTCCTTTTCTAGTCTCCCAGAGCCCCAGCAGTAGTAGTAGTGAAGGAGCATTGACAACATGTATCACCAGACTTCCTATCACCACAAAAACTTAACAGAGAACGTAGCTGCCACAATGTCAGGTGGGGGGAGGGGGAGGGGGAAGGGGGAGGACTATGCAGAGGTGACTCATCTGTAACGTTTGGCTGTTAAGCGGCTCAGAAAACATTCTGGGTTCAGCTCAGCTGCTGGGCCGCGGCGCTGTGGGGCGGGGCTACCTTGCAGTGTTATTGTTGTACTTCTCAGGGCTGAGATGGAAGCGCCAGAGAAGCGTGACAGACACGGCGTCTGGTGATGTTACAGACGCCTCCAAGCCACTATGTTGGCCGCAGATGGATGGCTTCATCAGTGGTGGGGCGGGTGGGGGGTGATTGCTTGGATAATGGCCCGGGCACTCACAAAACTCACTTAACATCCATCCAGGCTTTGCGAGCCACTAGTTCTGGCCTGCTGTCTGGAGCTACAGAGAAATAAGGTTCAGGGGACATCAGAAAAGAAAAGTGTTGAATGGTAGAAGTGGATAATGAATGGCAAAGCCGATATTGAATGACATTTATGCAATATGCGATTATATAACTGTTCTTACATTTCGGTGTATGGCATTTTGGTATTTGGTTTGTGTGTTGGTTATGACAACCTGTGGTTCTTGGTTTCATGGCCTTCACAGACATCTAAGATTACTAGACTTATTACTCTCTCTCTCTTTCTCTCTCTCTCTGTCTCTCTGTCTTTCTAAATCCTTAGGAATAATTAAAAGTCTAAGAAGATTTTCCCTGGGTCTATTTTTATGAATTCTTAACATCAACTGCAGGATCTGCGTGAACTCTGTGTGAATTGAAAAATCTGTCGACTGCTCGATGCAGCCACAAACCCACTCGAGATACACAGATTATAACTCACTCATGAAACACCATTGTTAGTTTGTGATTATATTTCTGTTTCTGCAGTCATGTGAGCTTACTCCGAATCATGCAGTGTGATGTTTTACCGCAGTCACTGAATTACAATTGGTTTTCCGCTAATGTTGGAAAAGCCTGTACAGTGACCACTAGACTGGATTATTGCTTTCTGTAACATCGCTACAAATGTTCCACGGTGCTCTATGTGTCTTCACCAGGGTTAAACTAGTCTGGTGGGGTGAGTCAAAAGGACTTCTCTCTTCCCATTCATAAAGTATTGCTTGTTGCTAATGAACAACAGGCAAACGTTGGGAACAAATCAGATCAGTGCACCGGAGTTTACATCTGTCCAACCACATCACACACATTAACTACATCTCAAGTTGTCTGTTGCACCACAAACTATTTCTTCCACCGACGCGGGGAGCTCTGCCCAGACCTCACTGTGTTCTCACCATCTTGCAGTTTCTTCAGTGACTCCAACGCTCCTTGTTCCAACCAGTGCACCCCTTAGTGAGTATGCCACAGGTCTGGCAGTGTGGAGTGTCTGTCAACAACCAAACCGCCTCTCTGTTTAGTCTCTATCTTAGAGCCACGGTGCCTCACATGCATGGCCTGTAGCGATGACTAGTAGTGAGGAGGGTGGGGGAGAGATGATTTGCTGATGTAGTTGGGAATGGGTTGGAGCAATGAGATGAGTTTATCCTTGGCTCTTCTCAATGCTCCTCTCCACAGTAGAACACCTCTGCACTAACCACAGTCTAGGGTTAACCTTGTGTCATCTTGACCCATTAGTCCTGGGCGATATGAATTCAGTTAACACCACAGTGCATGTACCGGATGAATTAATTCAAACGGCTATTTGGACCACCCCTTTTTGCGGTGTGCTTGATTTGGAGTTCATTTGTATTGATGATAATAATACAGAAAAAACAAATAATCTAAATATTTTTGTTGCTTGTGACTTGTGTGTTGAATTGCAGCATGCAGCAACGTGAAATTCTTTGGTTGTTATGATTTTACGGTTCAAAAGAAGAGTTACAATTGTGCCAGGAACCTGCCCCAGAACCTGCTGTTTGTCTGCCCTCTCCCTTCCACATGAGCTGGATACACTGCCTCTAGATTTTTACCTTCCCTAACATACCGGCTGTACGTGCGTGATAGAAACATCTAAAGTAAGCCAGCAGCTCACTACACTATATGAGAAAAGTTAAGAAAAGAAAGAAAAGTATAAGAAAGAAAAGTATAAGAACAACTTTCCTCTTTAACCTCTTGGTGACCTCAAGAATGGCAGTTGGGGAGGACGGTTGAGGATGATTGTTATGTAACCATGACAGCATACATGATGAGATTAGACCTGTGCTCAGAGCAGGGAACAGTGCTGCACACAGTGCTGCACACAGTGCTGCACACTGCTGCACACACTGCTACACACAGTGGGTGCTGCACACAGTTCTGCACACTGCTGCACACAGTGGGTGCTGCACACAGTGCTGCACACTGCTGCACACAGTGCTGCACACAGTGCTGCACACAGTGGGTGCTGCACACAGTGGGTGCTGCACACAGTGGGTGCTGCACACAGTGGGTGCTGCACACAGTGGGTGCTGCACACAGTCGGTGCTGCACACAGTCGGTGCTGCACACAGTGGGTGCTGCACACAGTGGGTGCTGCACACTGCTGCACACGGTGCTGCACACAGTGGGTGCTGCACACGGTGCTGCACACGGTGCTGCACACGGTGCTGCACACTGCTGCACACGGTGCTGCACACAGTGGGTGCTGCACACGGTGCTGCACACGGTGCTGCACACGGTGCTGCACACGGTGCTGCACACGGTGCTGCACACGGTGCTGCACACTGCTGCACACGGCGCTGCACACGGCGCTGCACACGGTGCTGGGAGGACACCTGTGAGGTCTTGGAAGAAGAGGGGATCAGTGATTTTTAAAACTAGACAGACCTCTGTTGTGAGCTCAAGACGGCTTCTTTTAGGGATTCCTACCGTGAGATCGCTAGAAACAAAATCGAAGAGAGGCGGAATAGAAAACAGACAGCTGGATGTTCATATTGGCAATCTCTCACCCTTATGAATACCAAAAAGCAGGAAATGTTAATCTTTCCTTACCTAAGCCCTTTGTGACTTAAGACAAAGAGAAAAGTTAGGACTGAGGTAGATAACTGAGTTGCACCGGTCAGCAATTTTTTACTAGAAAACAAAAACTTGTGTTTTCCCTGAACCGCTTTGAGATTGTTTGTTGATAAACTATCTGATGATTCAGCTAATTTTTGATTTTATCTACAAAGGCGTCATCTGGGTTTTTGATGTACAGAGTAACTGTAGTACATGATAAACACGTGAATCACTGTAGTACATGAGCAACACGTGAGTGCTCATGAAACTGATGTGAGGGCATGGATTACAGATCATGAGGTTGCAGGTTCAAATCCTCCCCGTACATTACTCTGGATAAAACCGTCTGCTAAATGAACACTATTATTATTATTAAGTAGTCCAGTTTTATGTGCTGTATAACATGTTCCAAACCCCCCCCCCCCCCCCCCCTCCCCCAAGAAACGTAACTATAGTAACAGCCACAGAGACATCTAAACTAATGTAATCATAGAACAGCTATATTGTTCACTAGATTAGCGACTAACTTTGTTTAACAACCTTTAGAAGGGACTGGAATGTTACAGAGCATACAGTATTATCAGCCGATAACAGATCCTCGTGGTTAAACGCTTACAGCTTTTACACTTGCTCAATCATGAGATTTCCCCTCACTATGGCGATGTGGTAACAATGGTGTATAATGAAACGAGTTTAGCACAAGGTTCATGGAGTAAGTATTTTGGTTGGTGCATGCCTAATGGTTCGAAATAACGATTCCTAACAAAGTTTGGAGTTCTAATTTATCTTGAAAAGCATTATTCCCTGTAGAGCTGAGGTATTGTGGGTGTGTGTGTGTGTGTGTGGCTGTGTGTGTGTGTGTGTGTGTGTGTAGGTAGGTCATCTTTCATCTGTCATGTTTTTAGTGCTGCCCTGTTCTCTAATTCTTTCAGCTTTCAGAGTCATAACCCTGTCAGACGTGGCTCTCCTAACCCTCCATGTGCCCCTGCCGTGATGTACAGCACCATGTACCACGTGTAGATCAGCATGATGTGCTTTGGCTATCAGTATTTTAAATACTGCAGGCTTTCCTCTGTTTTAAGATCATGTACATTGCTTGGTTTGGTGTCACACCTTTTAGTGTCACTCGTAAAAAAAATTAGGCTCTTTGGGTTGCCTAAAAGGTCACATTTGCCATATTTTTACGTTTTTTATCACAGAAATTGATTCAAAGGCACATGAATGTCAGTCAGAGGAAATACTGTTTAATTGATGTTGATGCATGAGGCAGTTTTGGGCAGAACCATTTTTGTTTGAATTGGAAGTTTTATTCTGTATTAATTCTCCCATAAGGTGTTCCCTTACATACCCAACTTCTGTTTGTCTTTTATAAAAACATCTTTATGTAACAGAACTCATGCTGGACGTCCAAAATGCTTCATGTATCTAAATGCTATACATGTTTCTGTGTTTTGATGTGCAAAAACGTTCTCTTTTAAATTTATACATTTATTTTTGTTGTTTGTTTTGTATCGTTTTGTCTTTTAACTTTCTTGTTGTTTTGTTTCTTACCCATAATTACATCATTAAAAAAATATATTTTGTATTTTCCATGTGACTCCCCAACCCCCCCCCCTCCCTCCCTCCCCCTCCTTCACTTCCCTTTCAACCAATCATGTGCGTGCGGTTCATATGACTTTGTCATGTGGCTCTTGCATGGTGCTGATGTCGTCTTCGCTGGGGAACAGAAGGTAAATTTATCTTCCGTTTGGTTCCGTTCAGATTATATAAAGCACTGGACGAATAGATAAGAATATCAATTAGACTGACAGATTTACATTTAGGAAAAACAACTGAAAACATTTTAGTTTTTTGTCAAGTTGCATCCTATCTACCTCATCACCCCCGAGCCATCCATATAGGAATAACTCACACTTTGTCTTTAAAGATTAGACATTATGCTTTACAGACATCCCAACTACAGGTAGACAGATGTTTTTGCAGACTGGTCTACTCAAGTTTTAACATCTCAGTGCCTTATTAGTTTGTTTTTCTGTAGAATAATTATTAAATCGGATATTGTCACCTTTAATTTATAGTTTAGGGGGGGGGGGGGGGGGGGGGGAGCAAATGGTTGACCTCTAAATATCATTCCTCAACTGACATACCATATAAATATTGTCCTTTTTTTCGGTGACTAAAGTACCATGCCATAGCTGTAACAAGCAGGGCATCTTCTCCACTTAGCGAACAGCATATGTTGCAAACCCACCGTCATCTCAGCCCCCAAACATCACGCTAGCGATGTCAAAACCTCCACCTTTTACACACTGCCCTGCTGGGAACTCCCAGTGGAACAGGGTTCTTTACTCTTTTACGGAGATCACTCATTTACCTAAAGATCTCCACCTTTTAAGCCCTTACCAAACGGACTAACTGTGGTCTTCACCCCACGTAAATGCATGCATGCAAGTTCACCCTGTTTCTGTCTCCCGCTCCTTAACTGCCCGTCTGCCCAGAGGGACCGCGCCCGCCCGCCTGTCTGCATGTCTGTCCTGTCTGCATGTCAGTCTGTCTCGTACCTGTCATGTTATTCACACCTGTACTGATTAAACTGGAAAATTGGCAGTGTTTTGTACGATATCCACAATTCGTGTAACAATCCTACTGTTATGGTGTTGTTCTAAACTGTAGATGTGTAAATCTATGAAGATGCACACCTTTTTTGACTAGTCGGAGGGCATAAAAATATATATATTTTAAATTCACAATTGGTTAATCTCCCTGGATTTGTAAATTAGTAACAATAAACATATTAGTTATTCTTGATCAGATTTAAAAAGTTAACTTCAAGAGTCAAGATTGACAGAATATTCCAGAATCACTACACATTGAATAATAATAATACGGTCTGCATGATGGAGCATGTTTTCTGTTTTGTTCTATATTTTGTGTATAACCCTAATTACTTTCTCTCCTGATTAGCTTTAGGAAACGTCACACATAACTGGGAATGCTGCTCATGGGAGATCTTATGTACATAACTGTCTGGACATCACACCATCTGTACTGCTTCTCTTCTCACTAACCCTTGTCTAATTTCAGCATCTAATCATGCTTACTCCAAGAGTGGTTGAATGCTTTTTCAGGAGAATGTAATCAGATACGTTTAACCATCTGAGGTGAACACAAAGTGCCCTTACGCATGGTTGATTGACTAATCGTGTAATCACAGAGATCACCGTTTGTCAAGTGTCAAGAACGACAAATTTGCATTTCCAATCGAAGTGTTCTCCAAATCCAATGAAATAACTCCAGTTTTAAGTGGGGACTTGTTACTGTATTGTGAGGATCACTGTAGGGAAAGCAGAGGGACTTCTTAAAGTTTACCCAGCAGTTCATAGATTGAAAAACGATTGTTACTGATTCGAGCCCCTAGCTACTACAGGAAAACTGTGCTGTTCCCTCGGGAATCAATCTGGGAGATGAACGGGAACATTAAAGACAGACGCCTAAAAGTGGATCAGGATTCATCTGCCTCTTGCCCAATTACTTCTTATCTTTTTTCGCTGTGTTTGGCTGAAGTCAGGTTATTTTATGCCGGACAGGTTTCTGGTCAGGGTTACAGTAGAAACTCCAAACCGTATTATTCTCTGCTGACGTTGTCTGGGGCTGTTTGATATCTCCCGGCAGCGAAGCCTGTGTCTGTTGCTATTTTGTTGGCTGCTACAACACTGACCTCGTCTCGCAGTTCATTTGTTGATAAATAACACGAGGATGTTCCGAGGCAGCCAATTCCTGTCAAACATGGCAGTTTACTTCAAGGGCTTTGTAGCCAAGCAACCTTGGGTCAGAGTGTGGGGGCAGGACATTTGGGACACAACAAAACCATCTTTTAAACTCCCTGATCACAGCCAAACCCAGCCAAAACCCAATGTCATTTGTGCATATTGCGGCAGTCATTTGAATCCTGGTTCTACCTTTTAGTCATAGCAGGTAATTGCTGTAAGAGCATATTGGCTTCTAACTAAGTATAACCAATGTTTACATGATTAATGAGTGTTTCTGATTAGACTCTCTTCCTCGCAGCCCCCTGGGATTGAGGTGGCATGGCTTCCTAGTTAAGGGATTATGTCATTAAAAGCACACACACACATCCCGCAACACACTGACCCTCGCTCCTAGTGGACCATGATAATGTTATTAAATGTAATGGAGTAACATGTCCAATCAAGGCAGAGGGGGCTAATAAATACACTTGTGTCCCTGTCGTTAGTGTGCAGGGTACATTTACATTTAGTCATTTAGCAGACGCTCTTATCCAGAGCGACTTCCAGTAAATACAGGGACATTCCCCCGAGGCAAGTAGGGTGAAGTGCCTTGCCCAAGGACACAACTTCATTTTTTTTGGCACGGCCAGGAATCGAACTGGCAACCTTCAGATTACTAGCCCGATTTCTAACCGCTCAGCCACCTGACTCCCTAGGGTAGCCCAGATAAGGAGGGAGAGGCTCTCCTCTGTGTCCTCGCTCCCCGCGGGCGCTCCTGCTAGCCGTCCATCACACTGACACAGCCCTTGAGCATCGTGACAAAGAGCACATTTCTCGGTCTCACGTCGTCCTGCGTCACCGCAGAGCCGGCTGTCCTCAGGACACACGGCTCCCAGCCTCCGGCAGCAGCTCCAACTGCACTCCGGGGGGGTTTCAAACACGGCTCGATCAGTTGGTTGGGGGACAGGTGTTCAGCGGTAGAGCATCGGACTGCAGATCAAAAGGTCTGGGGTCCCCCCTCTGTCCCCCCTCTGGGTTACATGAGCACAGTAACATCTCTTCACGCCACCACCTCACGATCACACAGAAACACTCAGTTAGACGGATGCTCTCAACGAGAGACGTCCGTGTCGTAGCCATGCCACCTGCGTCGTCAAGGGGGCTCAGGGGACGGGACAGCCTCATTGGCCGTTGCCGTGGAGATTGACCGTGTGTCCCTGCTATGTGCCTCGTAGGGGAGCCCAGCCCCCCTAAGCTGGACGGAGAGCTGGAGAAGACGGGCGAGTCCTTCAAGGTCAACTGGGTCATGCAGGACGACGGGGGCTCCCCCATCAAGCACTACCTGGTCCGCTACAAGCCCGTGAGTATGACTAGAGGGAACGCCTCCTGACCTCTGACCTGCTGTCGTGTCTGTCTCTCTGTGGCCCCTGGCTGCGTGAAGGATTAACCTTCCGTCTGTGCTTCGAAACCCCTCCTCTCCTCACGCCGGCCCTCTCCTCTCCTCACGCCGGCCCTCACCTCTCCTCACGTCGGCCCTCTCCTCTCCTCACGCCGGCCCTCACCTCTCCTCACTCCGGCCCTCTCCTCTCCTCACGCCGGCCCTCACCTCTCCTCACGCCGGCCCTCTCCTCTCCTCACGCCGGCCCTCTCCTCTCCTCACGCCGGCCCTCACCTCTCCTCACGCCGGCCCTCTCCTCTCCTCACGCCGGCCCTCACCTCTCCTCTCCTCTCCTCAGAAACACGGGTCGGACTGGAAGCCTGAGATCCGTCTCCCCACCAGCAGTGAGTTTGTGGTTCTCCGAGGGCTGAAGTGGAACGTGGAGTATGTGGTGTATGTGGTGGCTGAGAACCAGCAGGGCAAGTCCACCCCTGCCGTGTTCTCCTTCAGAACCGCAGCAGAACCCACCGCCGTCCCAGGTATGGCCCCCACCCAGCCCACTGCACACACACACACACACACTGGCAACAGAGATGCTGAGTCTGGGAAAGAACACTTCAGATTTGTTGAGGTGAAGTTTTAACTAGGTAGTTGTCGTTTCCTAACTAATTCCTCTGGGAAGTTGAAAGTATTTCTCTCTTGTGTCTTGTTGTCATTTTGTACTTGATTTCAGTTGGAGTTTTTAAATCAAGTTTCTGATAACGTTGTTGATTTAAAATGGCCGCACATGTAGTGCTGCCTGAAGGGCAACATTTATCACGGTGAAGACTTGTCTTCGGTCCAGTAGATAGCCTCAGAGCCAAAGAGAATGGTTGAACACACCATTACACACTCTGGCTTGAGGGCGCTAGGATAGATGAATAAATCAAAAGGGCCAGGTAGTTTGTATCACTGTTAGTGGGGCCGAATGCAGTACCTTCATGTTGGGTTCCACACTGACCAGTACCGTCAGAGCAGAGAATGTTTGTCAGGGTTTTGAACATTCGTGTTCCTGCCAGCGAACCCTTCCCAGCACACGCAGTCAGCTTGTTCTCTGTTGACAGTGTGTGTGGGCTGAAAGGTTTGCATTTTAACTTGAGCTGTGTCCCCCACTGACCAAACCTGGGCTTTGAACCCATCGCTGTTCATCTCTCCTGTGTTGCACTCCTTAGAATTTCTGTTTTTTTACCCTGCACATTCATATCTGTCCTGCCGTCTTCTGTAGAACTATAAAGCTGCATGTGTCCTGGCAACCTCAGGTCCTTCTCCCCTTCCACTAATATTAACATTTCCTCTCCTCTGTCAGTGTCTCCTCGGCTTCATTTCCTCTCTTCCTCCTCTCTTCTTCCTCTCTTCCTCCTCTTCCTCTTCCTCATCTCCTTTACCTTCCTCACCCACGCTGGCTGTTTGATGTTGCCGTGAAAAGAGCATCAAAAGTCTCCCTCCAATTCCCTTCCCCTCTGTCTCTCTCTCTCTCTCTCTCTCTCTCTCTCTTTCTCTCTCTCTCTCTCTCTCTTTCTGAATCTCTTCTCCCCCTCTCTCTCCTGCCAAAGCCAGGTTTAGTGGCTCTCAGTTCTCGCTCGCTGCTGGATTTACTGACCTGAAAATGTGTCTTGGCTCAGTGGGGAAGGAGCCTGCAGTCCCTGCATGGTGACGCCTCAACAGGATTAATGTGTTAATGCTTTACTGGAGACCTAACAGGGTATCTGCCAGCGTATGGCCCAAGCAGCCTGCTTTTCCTCCTGCACTTGGTGGGAATCAGCCTTATAGCAGTGGGAGGTTTGGATCTCTTTACTATCCTGCCAGAGCAGGTTCACTTGAACACTGGCCAAGTTTTTTTTTTTTTTTTTTTTCATTTCGGTGTCTTCTTTTGTTTTTGTTGATGTGCCACAAACTGCAGAGCCTGTGTGACTGTGCTGTGTTTTTAAAATGAGAAGCAGGTAGGTGTTCTTAGAAGGACAAGAACATAATGGACGATCACATTCATATTTACCCAGACTGGCTCTAAAGCTCTGCTTAGAAGAATGAAAAAATCAGTTCCATGACTCCAGGCCAGCTATCGGAGGGGTTGGCATGGCAACACAATGACCAGTGCAGTTGCACCTCTCTTATATGAAGTGGACACTTTTTGTAATGACAATTTTTTGTTTAATAGAAACATTTCTGGTTATTGAGTAAAGGGTTAAGAGTTAAGACAGAGATGAGGGTTTGGTGGACGTGCTCTGTATGACAGAACAGTAGTTTTGAATCCAAATCTCCCCAACTGAGGCTGATATGGAGAGAAACGAAAAATAAAAGCTATTCGCTTGTGCAGTTTTAATAACGCAACATCATTTATTAATTCAGCCTTCACAAAACATCAACTTTACTTTGAATATCTCCTTCATATTCTTACTGGAATGTGAGGTTTGCCTGGGCTCCGTTCCCTGTGAGGGGGACCAGGACGTGTCTCACTCTCTCTGCTCTCTCTCTGGGCTCACCTGACTGCCTGCCTGCCTTCCACTCAAAGGCAGGAAGACAAGCCAGTGATCCAGACAGACCCCTATGATCCATTGTGATTGGCTGAGAAATACGACAGCTGTTGCCGAGGGATACCAGGGAGAATACCCCTTTTCTCTGTGTCTTTGTTCGTCAACATTCCCAGTGACCCCGCATCACCTTTTAAACCTTTCACCCCCGCCTGCTTGTCGTGATCGACCTGTCGTTTGCCGTTTGCTTACTAACGTGTTATCGCTTCTTTTACGTTGATCATCTAACCTGCTAAGAGTTTCTTTACTGTTCCTTTATTTAGTCTCAATTAACCTTTCGAACTTGTGTTTATGTATTTATGACCTATTTTCTCTATCTCTCTCTCTCTTTTGTCTCTCTCCCTTCCTCCCCCTTCCTCCCCCTTCCTCCCTGTCCGTGTCTTCACCTGTGGTCTTCTTGGGCACCTCTGGATCCTAACATCTCCATACACACAATTTTCCCTTTTATTCTTTTTTTTCTTTTCCGTGTAACTGTCACTTTTTTTTAAAACTATGTTTCCTTTGTATTTATGTATTTATTTATTTGCTGTGTCACTGTGAACAATTTCTGGTGTTTGTTGTGGTGGTGTTGTTTCCTGTCGTGGCCTTAGCGACCCTTGGCTGTTCGTCCGTGTCGTATACGCTGGCCTCTCTCACGCTCTCCATGCTGACTGTGTTGTGGCTCGTATAGACGCCCCTGAGAGAGAGAGGATGGCCTGGTGTTAGACACCTCAGCCGGGCCTCCTTGTTTTCTACGCCTTTTGACCCTTGTGCTGACACACACACAAAAAATAATAATAATACATGACGAAGCAAGATATCGATTTCATGTTAAGGGGGTTTCGAAAATGTCAGTACTTATGTCATTTAGAATGTTTTTGTTTTGTTTTGCTTCTTTTTTTTTTGGGTCACCCCCCCGTATGTAAAACGGTGCATAATGCTGTTCAGTGTGGCTTTTGTCATGTTCTGATGGATTTGAGTACCGTTGGGACACTTTGTGTCTTCTGCGTGTGTGTGTACAAGTTTGAACTGCTTCCATTATCCCTGGTGTCCATCATGAAACTCCAGAGGCTTCGCAGAGGGATTTTGTATCAGTTAACATAAGACCATTAACATTTCTTATTTAATCTTTTCTGTTCATTTGTAGTTTTATTTTCCACAAGGCTCATATCGAAGGAATGCAGGGCTCACCCTGTGTAGGGAATAAGAAACTGCCTTGATGGTTCAGATTGTCATTCTAATTGTTTTGTGACAAAGTGTACATAATCTTTTCAAAAGATCTTCAAAAACAAAATATACTGTAGGCTGTTCTTTTGATAGATTCTTTTTTTTCCTCTTTTTACCTGGATGAAACAACAGAACACGTTAAAAAATTAATGCTACAGCTGTTAAAACACTAAAATCTATATGTCGGTCATTTTCAATAATGTGAAATGATTATATTCTATAATACATTTTTGTAAGTACATACCAGTGTTTCCATACTGTATCCATTGTAGATTTTATGGAGATATATGGGAGGGGGTGGAATAGTTATACTACCTTTTTTCTTTGACAAAGTAACGGCTAGTAGCCGATTGGAGACTCTTATTCTGAAACGCCAGACTGACGCAGTGCCTCTCTGTCGGTTGTTCACCTCAGACACACTAGGCTTGTTTATTTACCCCATCATCTGCTCATGGGCCGCTTGAACAGAGTGCCCTGTGAGCCCAGCAGTGGGGCTGTAAACCAGGGCTAGAGCCCGGAAACTCTGATGCACTGAAAACCCCCTCGAGGGAAAGTTTGCTGTGTTGTGTTCAAATTTCAGATTAGCTTTTCTTTTTTTAGTTTTTTTTTTTTTTTTGCAGTTTTTTCTTCCCCACCCCCCTCCCACCACCCCATTTTGAAGTCAACGGAAGGTAATAAAGTTATGCGCCTGGAGTTAACTCCTGGTCCGCATGTGCCAACCCATTTGTTTGGTCCTTCCTTAATGCCATGAGACGGTTTTTCCACACGTCACAAAGGAGCAGGGGTTCTGAACAGTGTGTGCAGGGAGGCGTCTGCCTGACTCTCTGGAGACCGTGTCAGCGCAGGGGTTCAGATCAGACATCTGGCCACAGACTCTCCTTCTGGTACAAACCACAACCCCTCGACCCAGCTCTGAACACCCTCCTGCTCCACCCTCCTGCTCCACCCTCCTGCTCCACCCTCCTGCTCCACCCTGCCTGGTAAAGACACACAAAGGCAGGCCACACAGATCTTGAACACCCTCGATTTCCGTCTCTTAAAACTCACCGTTCATAATCAGGTCATTGTTTTTCGAGTCTCGATCACCTGATGAGTAGCAGGTGAGGATCCGTTCCGGGGGCTGTTCTGTGTTCTTGCTCTCTAATCCGCCGACCCGACAGGCCTGTAAGAAAGCTTTACATTTACATTTACATTTATTCATTTAGCAGACGCTCTTATCCAGAGCGACTTACAGTAAGTACAGGGACATTCTCCCCGAGGCAAGTAGGGTGAAGTGCCTTGCCCAAGGACACAACGTCATTTGACACAGCCAGAATCGAACCAACAACCTTCAGATTACTAGCCCGATTCCCTAACCACTCAGCCACCTGACTGACCTGAAGCTTTAGTTTCTGCTCCGTGCTGAGGCAGCACGGAGGTGTGGGAGCCTTACCCAGGAGAGGTTTGTGAGTTAGCCTTTTCAGTGTTCACGGCTGAGTGTCATTTATCACTCAGACAGTTTGGAGATGCAGGTGGATGGCAGCTCTGCAGGAACCACAAGCTCTCTCGCCTCGCGGGGCCAGATCGGTGCCTCTCTTTCACACCAGTACAAGCGTGGTCAACTATTAGACTCTGTTTCCAGTAACACAGGTGACTCAAGGTTCTGAGAACTACTACTACTAAACAAATAATGGAAATGTTAAAACTAATGTTTAATAAACGTGTTGTTTTCCTCCCCATGGCTCCAAGCCTTGGGCTAATCTCTTACAGACTCCTAAAAAACATAAAGATCATATTCTTACAGCTTGGAGCTTTGCTTAGTACTTAGTACAGTAAACACTAAAGACTTATCGAAATATTCTGAAAAGCTTGTGTTGCTTTTAAGACTGCTGTGGCCTTCCTCTAGCGATGCCTTCCCTATAGTGCTCAACTTTAATACATTCAACTCTCTGTAGTCGACTTTTCTATGCCATCGCTATAGCGATACATCAATGGAGCACAAGGCCTGGTACCCCCAGCAACACACAATACACTCATAATAACAATTTTGATATTTCAGCAAGCAGTAAATTGCACTGAGGGTCGTTATTGGAGCATATCATGCATGTTCTCACACTCAAAATCCAGTTATCTACAGTTTTACTGTAATCCAACACACTTGGGATCATTTGACTATAATTATGTACTGCTACTACTATACAAGTATATCAGTACAGGCGTCTGTTAATTTAAAGTGTCCACACAAACATGACAAATAGGCAAGTATGTCCAGAAATGTAATACATATAATGTAATGCTTGTACACACTTCCAAACCGGTGACAAAATATCGATCTTCGTATGGTACCAATGCAGACAGCTGTGTAAACATTTAAAGCTCTGAAAATTTACAGCTCTGACTTTCAATCAGTCTCTCTACACACGTGAGTCTTCGATGTTTGAAAGTGTGCCAAAAAGGCTGCGTGTGTTACTGTAAGATAAGAGACTATCGCTGTGGGATTTTGAAAGGGGAGTTGGAGGGGAGGGGGGGGGGGTTGAGAAACAGCACAAATATGACTCAATACATTTGATTGGGAATGCTGACTTTCTTATGAATATAAATGAACGTTTTTCGAGAAGGTTTGTCTTTTGTTTGACGCTGGAAGATTGGTGGATCTGGATGATTTTGCAGAGGATGCGGCGAGAGAGTATTAGGTTACCTTGATAAATAAAAGATTTTACACCAAGCCATTTTTTGAAGTTTTAGAACTAAATGCATGTTCTGTATACCGTTCTTCTGAAAAATCGCCAAGTCCAAATCTTGTTTCTTCCGTTCTAAATTACAATTATAGCTTGTTCGACCACTAATAGATTCATACCAGAAGAACGAAATAAAATGTCAAATGCCACTCATCTCTTTTCACACATTAGCAATCATTATAATTGTTCTATGACACTTCATATCAACAATACGCTAAACAAGGTTGTGTCGCACGAACAAATCTAGAAGGGACTGATTGCATCACATCTCAGAGTTCCTTGTTTGTTTCCTGAATATCAAGTGGCTGCAAATAGTTTGGAAGTCTGATTTTGCAAGATCGATTATTATTAATTATTGCACAAATTGCGGCAATTAATTTGACTTTCAACACAATTCTGTTTAGAAGTTTTGTAAATACTTTGTCATATTAGCATTGTGAATTTTAACACGTGTGTGTGTGCGTGTGCGTGTGTGTGTGTGTGTGTGTGTGTGTGTTGAGGGATGTTTATGAGTGCATAAAGTCTTTAAAAACATGTTCATCCTCTCATGACAATGTGGTGGTGAACATCTTTATGACATCCACATGTTTGGGTATTAGCTCGTTACTGTCTGGTAAGTAGCTTGTGTTTTTGCTCCATTAAAACACAACCCCTTTGCCTTTTTACTTTTACAAAAGTGTGATGTTATATTATTTTATTCCTTTTGCTTTTGTGTTATATCTAAGCCCGGATGCCTGTATTTTACATTTGACCATGCTCCCAACCTTCGTCCTCCTGCCCGCAATTCATTCTTGTTGTGTCAAGTTCGTCTTTAATGCCATCTTCTGTGGAAGGTGTGTGGACATGCGCAAGGTTATACTAGACTGTTGTCTGATCTTAGCACACTGATTGAAGCTTTAGTGGTTTGCACTGTATGTTCTTATGTTTAGGCTTAGTTCTGACATGCCTTCAATAGGCATGGCTAGTTTGTTTTTCAATATGGTTAAATATGTGTGTTGTCTCATGTTAAGCCTAATCTTAATTTCATACCATATATGGCTGAGAAATGCATTGTGTATTTAACATATTAACTTCAATATGTTGGTACCACCGGTTTGTGATTTGGATGCAGCTAATACAATTTAATTGAAACAAATTGTTGGCTCAAGTGTGTGCAAGAATTGACCACCTGTCTATATATTCATAATCCAAAACAGATTTGTGTTTACTATGCAATAACTTGTCTGACAGTCTGCTTTGTTAAGAGCAACACGCTTGAGACCTTGAACACATGTTATGGATGAGTGGTTGTGAATAAAATCCTGACTCATCATTTCTCTTTCTCTCTCTACCTCACTCTATCTTTCACTCTCTACTTCCTTCTTTCTCTCTCTCTTTCTCTCTCTTTACCTCTCTCTCTCTACCTCTACCTCTCTTACTCAAATTTTCTCTGTCCTGCATTCTTTGTGTACCCCTCCTTCTCTCTATCGACCCTCACTTGTCCTCAACCCTCCCTCCCCCCCTCTCTCTCTCTCTCCCTCCCTTTATCTCCCTCTCCCCTCCCCCCCTCTCCCCCTCTCCCCTCCTCCCTCCCCTCCCTTCCCCCTCTCCCTCCCTCCCTCTCCCCTCCTCCCCTCCCTTCCCCCTCTCCCTCCTCCCCTCCCTCTACCCTCCTCCCCTCCCTTCCCCCTCTCCCTCCTCCCCTCCCTTCCCCCTCTCCCTCCTCCCCTCCCTTCCCCCTCTCCCTCCTCCCAGACATGACAGTGGGGGGTCCAGGCCTAGGCACTGGTGCTATCGTGGGGATCCTGATCGTGGTCTTCATCCTGCTGCTGGTGGGCGTCGACGTCACCTGCTACTTCCTGAACAAGTGCGGTCTGCTCATGTGCATCGCCGTCAACTTCTGTGGCAAGGCCGGCCCGGGAGCCAAGAATAAGGACATGGAGGAGGGGAAAGCCGCCTTCACGTGAGTGTGGAGAAACTCCTGCAGCTCTGCAGCTCTGCTACTGCAGCTCTGCAGTTCTGCTACTGCAGCTCTGCTGCTACTGCAGCTCTGCAGCTCTGCTGCTACTGCAGCTCTGCAGCTCTGCAGCTCTGCTACTGCAGCTCTGCAGCTACTGCAGCTCTGCTGCTCCTGCAGATGCAGTACTGAGGCGCTTGTATGCTAGAGAGAGCGAATATGCAGGAATAACTATATACCTGTGTAATTATGATATATGTATATACCTCACATAATACAATATAATAGAAATAGGGAGAGAAGGAGAGACAGAGAGAGGTAGAGAGAGAGGTAGAGAGAGGGGTAGAGAGAGAGGTAGATAGAGGGGTAGAGAGAGAGGTAGAGAGAGGTAGAGAGAGAGGTAGAGAGAGAGGTACAGAGGGAGGTACAGAGAGGGGTAGAGAGAGGGGTAGAGAGAGGGGTAGAGAGAGAGGTAGAGAGAGAGGTAGAGAGAGGGGTAGAGAGAGAGGTAGAGAGAGAGGTAGAGAGAGGGGTAGAGAGAGGTAGGGAGAGGTAGAGAGAGAGGTAGAGAGAGAGGTACAGAGAGGGGTAGAGAGAGGGGTAGAGAGAGGGGTAGAGAGAGAGGTAGAGAGAGAGGTAGAGAGAGAGGTAGAGAGAGGTAGAGAGAGAGAGCTGCCAGTATGTGTGTGGGCCAGACGTGTGAGACAGCACCCCCTGCCTCCTCCTGTAGGAAAGACGAGTCCAAGGAGCCCATCGTGGAGGTGAGGACTGAGGAGGAACGCACACCCAACCACCAAGGAGGCGGAGCCACTGAGCCCAACGAGACCACGCCCCTCACAGAGCCAGAGTGAGTGCAGCAGGGGGGCGGGGATTACAGCAGGGGGGGGGGGCTTACAGCTGGGGGGGCGGGGCTTAGAGGGAGGCTCTCCACCGTGTCAGAGCTGTGTCTGCTGGGGGGGGGGGGGGGGGGGGGCACCACAGGGGCATCACTCCTGCCCTCCGCCCCCGGTCCTGATCTCCTGGAGAGGGGCAGTGAGAAGAGTGTTAGCGTTGCTGTTGAAAGATGTGGTGCGTAGAGGAGAGGTCAAATCGTGAGTTTAGAAAACGATGTTTGTGAGAGAAAGCGGTGTTCTAGTTCTTATGTAGGTTGTAGTTCCCCCTGGTGCCTGTAAGGGCAGTGAAGACCCGGGTGTTCGCCACCCTACACCTGAACTGTTCTCTCTACAGAAAAATGACATGCCAACTAGTACATCTAACAGCCTTAGTTATACCCTTAAACCTCTTATTCACATCACTTTGATTTAAATGTCCTTAGTTTTGCTTTAGTATTTGTGTCCCCTAAACCCTCACTTCACTCTGATTTTGTTATAAAGATTTTTCTATAGTGATTTGCTTCATCACTGCATGTAGCACTCACTCTTCTGTATGTTTATGCCTCACCCCCTCACCCCTCCCTCCCTCACTCACTCCCCCTCTCCTGCCTTTCTCTCGTTCCTATTCCTCTGGCAACACCTGTTTGGTTTCTCACCTCCTCCTCCTCCTCCTCCCTCCTCCTCCTCACAGGCCTGCAGCTGACACCACCACTGTGGTGGACATGCTCCCCTCCACAGCTACTAACTCTGACCCCGCCACCGAGAGCTTTAGCACCGCCCAGAGCAGCCCTGCTAGTGAGAGCACCACCCTCTCCTCCAGCGCCGCCGCCCCCGCCAAGCCCTACGCCAAAAGCTCCCCCGCACCGGCCCCCCAGACCAGCAACCCCAAAGCCCCCTCCACCACCCTCTCCCCTCAGTCCAGCGTGGCTCCCCTGGTCGACCTGAGCGACTCCCCGGCCCCTCCCCAGAGCGCAGTTGCCTCCAAACCCTCCACAGCCCCGTCTGATCCCAGCGCCCCTGCTCCAGAGCCGGCTCTAGCCCCCGGCTCATCCTCCACCAAAGCAGGCGTTCCTCAGGGCAAGCCAGAGCCAGTCACAAGCCCAGCCAGCGACGGCCCCCCCCAGAGTAAGGACTTACAGATAGACGGCCTGACCCAGGACGTGTTCGCCAGAGCCCCAGCCTCTGCTCCCGCCCAGGACGAGTATGACCTCACTTCCTCTTAGACCTGTGTGTTTGTGCTGTACAGCTGTTCCAGTATCCCGGCTAGCATACCACCCAGGAAGACAACACTCATTTGTCCTGCGCTTCTAGGAGTATGCTAGCGTTGGGGATTGGAAAAGAAGCTGTGTGTCTGTCACCTCCATTTACCTCCACCTGCCACCTCCATTTCCCTCCACCCACCCCACACCCCTTCACCTTACAGTCCTGTTTCTTTTCTCCTGCTGTAGACAAGGCCCTTCTCCTCAACTGTCCTTCTGCCTCCCCCCTCTCTCTCCTTCTCTTCTCTGTCTCTCGTGCAAACTCTAACATCAGTACTTTAACGGGGAATAGCGGCACTGTGACACAGCGTCTCCCTGAGCCCTGGAAGATTCTCTTTGTTTATGATCTCATAACCAAAGAAGGAAGGAGCTTTCCACAATCGTTATGAACAAAGGACATCAAAGCATTGTTGTTTTCAGCCCAAAATATTGTTGTAAAGGCAGGAAGCAGATTCTTTATTGCAAAAGAATCGCGCCAGGCTGCGATATTGGCTGGGATGAAGAGCGGGGTCGTGCTTTTGTTCTCCAAAGACGATCCTAGATGCCAGTCTTATCTCAAGCAAGCCCTGAGGATGCTCGTCTGGTTCCAGAACCTTCCCTGGCTTCTCTCTCGCTTCACAAGCCTGTCTAAAGTAGCTCTTCAAAACCACTGAAGACGTCAGTTATGAATTATTGGAGGTTGCCGTTCTTCCCCAAAACGTAGAGTGAGCGTGAAGGCAGAACCGTCTTGATGATGGAAGCGTAATCAGCAGCAGATTTATCTTCATAACTCGTGATTGAAGCAGCGCCCCTCCCTCCGGTCTCCACGGTGATTTGTCTTCACAGTCTCCAGTCGAAACCATCTATAACCCATGGTGTGTTCACGTCGGTAAGGACAGGCTCCCTAGCCTCCCCCTGCTGTCGCAGAGCCCCTCGCTTGCCCAGTCCGACTACAAACTAGATGTCCACAGGGGATGAATAGCATCCGTATACCTCTTAAATTATTTACAGGTCCCTTTAGTGTCTTCCTCCCCTAACTCTGTTTTGTTGCTCAGCCTTCTCGTTTACTGCTCTCTCTCTCTCTCTCCCTCCCCCCCTTCTCTCTCTCTCTCTCTCTCTTTCTATTTTAAGTAAACGTGATGTGACTGGACAGGATAGCTGCGCTCTGAGTCTGGGTCCTTAATCCAAACTCAATCTCACAGACTGAACATCCTCTAATACACGGTCGAAACACACCGGCAGTAGATGGGAAGAATCTTGACCCTTTCCCTGATTTAAGTAACCTAAGATTCCCACCACTGTTAATGAGCAATTCTAGCTCGTTAAGAGAGTGGACGCCTACTGTTCCTCTGTCAGCTGAGCCCCCCTCATTAGTGAGAGAGAGGTGTGGGAGTTCAGAAACTCCACCCTCCAGCCTCGTCCCCTCATAGCTCATTGGACCAGCCAGCCTGTGCCAGTCCCCGGGGATTCTGGGTAAAGTCACTCCTTAAAGTATAAATTACATTTTATTCATTCAGCAGACAATTTGATCCGAGTGACATGTAAGTAGTGGATGATATAGAAGTCACAGTAGAGGATCAGGAGTACTTAGATCTGACTGTTTGGGTGGCAGTTGACCTCTGACCTGCTGTAGCTGGTCACAGCTGTTCCTCTCTTACAGGCTTCTCAGTCACTCCTGTGACAGTTGCTAAAATCACACTTATCGGATTCCAACCAATTTACTTTTGTCTCTGAGCAACAGCACTGTGACCAGCTAGTCAAGACTGCAAGCCTAATTAGCTCCGTGCATGCTACGCATGCTACACTAGCAGGATTTGATGGGGAAAAACCTAATTCCTAATTACAAGCCGTGTCATTTGTTTGGGAGTCCTGGGAAAACATAGTTGTTTGTTTTGGACTTCCTTCCACAAAAGTTTCTTCCCTGTTGCGAGTGCTCTGTGTTGTCAAGGTGAGTCTGCTCTCAGATCGATGACCCCTCTCTCTCCCACCGCCTCTGGCAGCCGACCTGGTAACACTATCAGGACGTTGCTGTGACAGATATAACCGTCGGGCCCCACCACCACCCACATCTGACAGCTACACCACCCTGGGGTGGCAGGCCACGGGCGGGAGCAGCAGCGCCCGGGCCCAGGTGAAGGTGACCTGCGGTTTCTCCTCCTCTCCGAACAGCTGGGGGCGTGGCGCTTCTGGCTCGATGCCCGAGACCTGCAAGCGTCCTCTCTCGCCTGCAGGGACGGTGTGTTTCCACGATCCCAGCGTGTCCGACGGGGCATTAGTCTGGGCCTGAGTGGCGTGCGGTGGACGTCCACAGCGGGGAGACGGTTTCCGCCCTCCAGGAGCGTGTCTTTGTGGCGGGAGAAGTTAGGGCTCTCTGGCCACGATCAGTGCCCGGCTCTCTGGAGTGAAGCTGACGATACTGCCTGACTCCCTACAGACTCTACAAAGCCAGGAACAGCAGGCAGGGTTGTTTAGATGGTGCAGATTGTAACGTGAAACCCTTCTCCAGCCAGGGCCTTAACAAAAGGCCTTGTTGCCTCTCAGTCCTTAATGGAGGAGCCTCGTGCGGCTCATGGCTTCATCAGGGGTCTGTCACCCTACTCCTTTTGTTGTCCCTCCGTCCCCACGGTTACAGCCCTGTGTCCTGGCTCTGATGCGGAGCGAACCAGACCGGATCCTTGTCAAACGGTCAAAGACATTCTCTGTCATGTCTGATTTAGGCTTGTCTCAAAGCCTAAGATTTGGCTGATTAGGAAAGGTAATTGTTGGAGGAGGGTCTTGAGGGGGGTTGAGGTACGTTTAGAGTACAGAGGGAGGCCAGAAATAATGGATTATCTGTCCTCTAACTTAACCGGTATTTTTATGTGATTTGTAAGAAGTGAGTTTTAATATCTAACAGCAGATCATTAAGAACCATGTGAGAGTATCATTTAAAAATCTTTGGGAAATCTTTGCATCGTTGGCTAAACTGTCAGAGCAGCCGAGATAAAAGAGCAAATCCATGATATTGAATTGTGCTGTCTGAGTGAATTTCCTAAAATGACTAAAATACAATTTCTGAGCTTGATGTTAGGGCAAAGACAAATAAACTTCTTCCAGTAAAGGAGCTTCAAAAAGAATAAGCCCTTCTATAAAACACTGGGGAAAGTCTGCAAGTGGACAAGCTGTTAATGACGCAACTTATTGCAGGAAGATTGTCTGTTGTGTTCTATCCGATTAGCTTCTCCTTCGAAACAGCCCTTGTGTTTTCTTTACAGCTTTTTACCACACTGTCGTATTACAGTGAATCATTCCCTTGTGTATTGTACTGTACTGTGCCTCCTCCCATTCAACCCACATGTCACCATGCATTGTCCCATGAGAAACAGCTATGACACCTGTGTGCCTGTCTTTGATGTCATGAGAGGATAGCTAGGCAGATCCGGTTAAGTGTGAAACACGTTTGGTTCCAGGGGAAACAAATTCCTTCCAAACCTTAAGCAGGTTTCCTTTCTTCCTTTCTTCCTTTCTCTCTTTAGAAATGACACAAAAGACAGCTTAGAATAGATTTTAAGCTTAAAACAGAGATTTGAAATTCATCACTAAGAGAATCTCTCGTGTGTGTGTGTGTGTGTGGTTTTCTCTCCCTCCAGCGGTAAGATCTTGACAGAAGACAAAAGTAAACCCGAGACAGAGACCGAGGTGAAGAAAGCTCCTTCTGAGGTGAAGACGGTTCCCACCGAGGCGGCCCAGTTAAACGGAAACGAGAGCAAAGCGTGATCGTGGTTCAGAAGGCCTCCCCCCCATCTGATGACGAAAAGTTTCAACAAAAAAAGCAACAACAAAAAAAAAGTTTGAAAAGGGTCTGTTTTTCTTCAGTGTCTTCTATGAGTTTTCTGAACAAAAGATGAGTTTGTTAGACTTGTAGAGCGAAATATAAGACCTCATGCACATGCCTTAGAATTTTCTCCTTATTTTCTCAGTTATTTTTTCTTCACCTCTCGCTTTTTCATAGAAAACAGAAGGGGAAGTCCTCGCATCTAGACCACTCTCTCTGCCCTTCTTTTATATGTAACATCAAAGTTACCGGTCTTTAATGTGGGACAGTTAAATATCACTTAGTTAACCATGAGAGGATTGTAGCTTTACTTCAGAAAAATGCCTTTACTATGTGCACACACACAAACTCATGACATTACCCTCACTATTTCCTGTTTTGTTTTCTGTGTTATGCTGTGTTGCCATCATTATTCTGACTGCTAATGAATTATGGGTACTTTTGTAATGTTTTTTTTTTGTGTTTAAATATTGTGCAGAAATTAACTGCCTTTTATTTTATCTTCGTTTTTCCATGTGTAATTTCCAGAACTAGAGCTAGATTCTTAGCATGTCTACTTTGCAGAGTAGACAAGTGGATTCTTTCTAATGTCATAGTTTTTTTTCTTCTTTTTTGCGTTTTCTTTTTGTTTTTGAACATTTACACTGGTGTTCATCTGTCCCATGTAAACTCAACCTAAACAAAAGGAAGCAAAGCAGAAAAACAATGTCTTACTCCACAGAGAAGTCAGAGTTGGCAGTTAGGGTTGCGCAATTTGTCGCGTGAAGATTTTTATGTTTTTGTTAATGTTTTGTTTTTATTTTTGGCAAATATATGAACACACATTTTCTTTGTCTTTCCTCTCTCTGACTTTCTCACACACACACACACACACACACACACACACACACACACCTTCAAGTCCTTTTCATGAAAGTCGCCAGTTAGAAGCGCTTTGGAGACGTTCCACAGCTGAATGGTTTTGGGGGATAGCTACTTTCAAACGCAGTTCCCTAAATTGTTCCAGGTACCAGGGATCAAGCGTGGGCACGAAAAGTAGCGCTGCCAAGGAGTCTGACTTAAGGGACAATGATGTAATAAAAGCCGTAAGCCGTATAGCAAAGGTAGAATCTGAATGTACAGAAGCCCTTAAAGTAGCCTTGAAAGCGATCATAACTGTTCCCTACCTAAAGGCTTCGCCCCTTGAATTTACAATATTGTGGCTGTTGCAAACAGTAGGCTACTTCCAATTTAGATATCGGACCCAATCTCAAATAAGGGAAGAAATCTGCCTTTTATGTTCAGGAACATCTTTATTATGCATATTAACCGAGTAAATGACCAGATTACAAAAATGTCTTATTTAAGCCATAGCACTCCGTGGATACGTGGATTTAAACATTCAAAATGAAATATTAGAGTTTGTACAGTGTTTCTCATACTTTAGACTGCAAGCTTGTGCACTGTGAATGCGTGAATATCCTAGTGTGAAAACAATGTGTTCTTTGTCATAGAAAAAAACAAACATACTAGTTCGGTTCGGTTAGTTCGGTTGTGAAAGGTTTAGTTTCTAGCGCAGACGACAAAAAAAAGTTCCAAACCACGCAACAACAAAACTGAAAGAAAACAGAGACGGTGCCTTCAAAACATTTCAAAGTTGCGGCATCTATCCCCTCCTGCTGCACGGCTGTCTTGTTTTACCTCCAGGGGGCAGCAGGCGGGATTTTGCACTGACAGAGCAGCTCGTCGCTATTTTGGACGGCACCAGTCCAGAAATAGACGCTAGCTGGTCTGTTAACTGTGAAATAAACTCAGAATGGCCAGGATATTGCTCACACTGCCGTGTAAAGGGATGAAAACAAAGCTGGTATATTTTTTTCGTCGTATTTATCACAGGGCTCCTCATCTGAGGCTCCACCATGTAGTAAACATAGAATTATGTTTTTGTGTTATTCTGACATGGTGGAAAGATTAGCAAAACTAGCATGCATGTTTTTTTTCCTCTCGGATTTAAAATGTCTGAAAGCACCGAATTAGTTGTTGAGAAAACGAGTTGACGAAGGCTTTACCTGTCGTACATTGAATCTTTTGAAGTGTTCTGTAATCTGTTGTTTGGTCCAATCTTTTTTGCTTTCCTCAACCACGAAGAAATTCCTGACATTAAGTGCTTTTACTCCTTTAAGCTCAGTTATTTAATGGAGGGAGGGAATTGTCACAAAACAAATTGCTGTAATATACCCACTATGCTAATTGTCTACTGTAATTGAAACAGTGGGCAATGGGTTTTCATTTGTCCAAAACGAATAGCTCTAGTGCGGTGACGTCCTGGATACAGGTGGCCCTTAAATGTCCCACAAATGCCCTTGTGGTACCAATTTCTAATTAGGCTTGTTTTTACATGAATTGATAGACTTTAACCAGTGTACTGTGCCATGGATTGTATTTCAGGAAAGACATTGGAGAGAAACACTTTGTCCAAACTCTTAACCCTTGTGCTGCCTTCGGCTCACATGACCCAAAGGTTCATAACGAACTATCGTTGTGTTTACCCAATGTTACCCAATACAAAAACAAATAAAAATAATTTTATTTTAACCATTCCAATGTGGGGGGTCTGAGACAGCCCAACGGTTAAAAGGAAATGCTTCACTTTGTTTTTGTATGAGGTAAATTTGTCGCAATACGGCGGTGGGTCACAATGACTAATGGGTCAGAATGACCCAAAGATACTGCAGGTGAGGAGATGCTCTCCTCCTACCTCACTTCCTTGAAGTGCTCACTTATTTGGCGTCGATGGCTCGGTGAAGGGATTGTTCCGCCATATTTCTTTCACCAAATCATCTCACCACGCCAAGTCCTATCAAGGAAACGAGGGAGATGAGAGGCCTTTTCAAGTGTTTGAACAAATCCCAGATGATCTCAAGTAAGATTGTAAATGTCTTTCTCTGATAGCCGAACAGAAGCTGGAACATGCCCTGATTTTTAGTCCGACTGGGGCCTTGTCCCCTTGTAGAGTCCTTCATTCCTGTGGTAGCTTAGATCCACTATTCCCTGACTTTGGGGCCTTTTCTCTTGTATACAGATTTTTACTAAGTGAAACATTGTTATCACCTCTATCTCTCTCTTCACTGTCACTGGTGTAAATACTGAGTACTAACATAAAAAAAACACGTTTGGACTTCGCATTCTGTCAAGATTTGTGTTCAATAAAGTTAAAGAAAAAAAAGGTTGGCTGGATGTTTTTTTGTAATGAAAAGCTAACACAAAAAAATTACAAGTTTTGATAGTGTAAATGTTTCCACAAACAGTAGGATACAGTCACTTGTGGTTTTCACTCGTAATTGCTTCGATCTGATTAGATTTTCACGTCATCAGACACATCCAAAGCGATAGTAAATATTACCGCAGAAGATAATGGATGTGAAGTGCGTAGTTCTACAGTATTACGGAGGTCAGACTCGAGGAACTGGATTTAATGGCCCCGTCGCTAAGAGATCACAGATCAGTGATCAGATCAGATAGCAGTCTGATAGACTAACCTGTTGCTAGCCTGTATCCTGTAGCCTACTTGTGAAGGGACGACATCGGTTATCAGACGAGTGAAAATTGCTTCTGTATTTTGACCACTAGGTGGAGTCATTGTAACATTTAAAAGAGGCTGTGATATATGTGTGAAGGGGAAAGGGGTTTAAATATTGATAATTAATGACCTGCCGTATAAATACGGAAGGTAAATACAGCGCTATCTCACATTTCCTACTTTCTGTCTTTGACCAGAGATTCCTAAATCGTGTAAAAACAGGAATGGTTGGAAACTATGCTTAGCCAAGACTTTCATATTAAAAATCATATTCATTTATTTGTCTGAATAACAATGTGTCATTCTTCACATGGGCTTTTTCTGGTTGAAGAAATTGGTAGAATTTCGTCAAAATTAGATGTATTCTTAATTCAGGCCAGTGCAGGTGCAGTTTCAGAGTTCACCACAAGGTGGCAGATGTGAACCAGTTGTGAGCCGTTCTGGAGCTCCAACCCAACAGAAGGGAAGCTGCTCAAATTTGTCTCCTCGTGAGGGATAACACTCTACGAAAAGTAAATAGAGAGAACAGATTTTTGTCGGAGTTGAAGCCGCAGGGCCAATTTTGAACCAACTCTTTGGTTTTTCTGTCTAGAAACATAACCAGAATCAGCATAAAGACAAACAAAATAGTTACCAAAACATTTACATAAAGTTGTCCCGAAATTTCCATCCCAAATTCCAATCAGATTTGATCAGTCTGTACCAGATCAGACTGTTTGTGTTCACCAGAGCCGTTTCAAATTCTTTTGAACAGAATTGGCAACAACACATATGAGGAAACACTTGCAAATAGGTGTTAGCTGCTGTCTGTCCAACGGTCTGTCTCACTATCTACCTGTCTGTCTGTCTGTCTGTGGACCAGGCATTCTGCCCGTAAATAGGACTTGGACCCAAAGTGAGAATAGGACAGTGCAGGAGCTTGTTAATACATCTGCTCGTGTCTAAAGGCCAAATTTGGAGCTCAATTGAAGGGAGTCTGATCCTATGCCCTGTTATGAAATCTCCTGGCAGTACAGGAGTGAGAGAGAGATAAACAGGGAGAGGGAGAGATAAAGAGAGAGGGAGAGAAACAGGGAGAGGGAGGGATAAAGAGAGAGTGAGAGAAACAGGGAGAGGGGAACAGAGTGAGGGAGCAGTCCCACAGGCTTTGCCACAAATCTGTCTGGCTAGTTCAAAATGTTCCATGTGAGGAATGTCACAGAGCCCATATCCTCCGGGGCGGTTCCCTCAGCGAGGAGACGCAGATAGCATGCACATGCCTCCTCTACCAGTCTGAGGTGACCCGTAAACAACAACAAAAAAGGTTCCTGTACAATTTGGGACTAAATTACTTTTGGTGAGTGTTACTTCTCCCCCCCCCCCCCCCCCCAAGCTCAGAATGAGTCATTCTTTCACATTTACTGGGGGTCAGATGGCTGAGCGGTTAGGGAGTTGGGCTATTAATCAGAAGGTTGTTGGTTCGATTCTCGGCTGTGCCAAATGACATTGTGTCCTTGGGCAAGGCACTTCACCCTACTTGCCTCGGGGAGAATGTCCCTGTACTTACTGTAAGTCGCTCTGGATAAGAGCGTCTGCTAAATGACTAAATGTAAACGTAAAAAATAGAAAAACCATTAAGAGAAGGCAGGCAGAATGTAAGAGGTGTGTTGCTCGCCCACTCTTTCACCAGAGTCCTACTACCTCCACCATATCCCTGTTATTGCGTTTTCTCTAAACTAACCCCCTAACCCCTCACCTCACACAGACCACAAGATTAGGGTCCTTTCAGCTGAGCCTCCCCTCCCCCAGCTACAACAATGGCCCTGTGTAGACCTCAGCCCAGGGGGAGATCTCACACACAGATAGGAAAGGCCCTCCCCAGCCCTCATGCTACCTGTCTAAACACACGCCATTGTTACTGCCTCTGTGTTGCTTCAGACAAACACTGTGGTATGGGTCAGGGTTGGCTTGTTCGTAGCGGTGTGGTTGGTGCGGCTGAAAGTGAGTTGGCTATAAACAGCTAGGAGAGGCAGATTTACCTATTTGGTGGCGTTACGGTTGATGTCGGTTCTTGCTCGGCACCCGTTGTTTGTTTGCTAAAAGTCATCGTTTGTTAGCGTATCTTAGCTGTGTCAATGCACTGAATCTACTGGTTTATCCAGGTTGTGACTTAAGAAAAGTTTTGATTTGTGTGCGATAGTTGACTCCAAGCTTTTTTTGGTTCTGGGATTGTATTGTGGACAAATGTATCAATGTCGGCTGGGTTTTCTTCCATTGCTTATTTCTGGTCAAGTGATTTGTTTTTGTCCTCACAGTTTGCTTTGGTAGCAAGGCTATGATCCTCCATAAACAACCATCTCTTCTCCAAGCTCTCCCTCCCTCCCCCTCTCTCTCTCTCTCTCTCTCTCTCTCTCTCTCTCTCTCTCTCTCTCTCTCTCTCTCTCTCTCTCTCTCTCTCTCTCTCTCTCTCTCTCTCTCTCTCTCTCACTCTCTCTCTCTCTCCCCCCCCTCTCTCTCCCCCCTCTCTCTCTTCTCCCCCCTCTCTCTCCCCCCCTCTCCCTCCCTCCCCCCTCTCCCTCCCCTCTCTCTCTCTCTCTCTCTCTCTCTCTCTCTCTCTCTCTCGTCTTTAGTCTGCTCCAAAGCATGAAGCCAGCCAGCATTCCTCTCCGGAACACTCTGCCTCATCTCTCCTTCCCAACCTTTTAATCACATCAGAGTTACATCACAACACACACAGTCATATTTCCTGCCATAACTGCCCTGCCAAAACCTCTCTCTCTCTCTCTCTCTCTCTCTCTCTCTTAAAATGTAGTGTTGTTGTCACTGAGAAGGAAATGAGAGGACGGTTGACCTTTGACACTCAGGAAGTGCTCCTTCCTACTTCCTGTCTTAGAAGATATGAGTCTGGAGGTGTTGAGAAGAGAGGACTGTGTGTCAAACACATGGTAAGCTCTGTAACGTAGGGAGTCAGGTGGCTGAGCGGTTATGGAATTGGGCTAGTCATCCAAAGGTTGTTAGTTCGATTCCCGGCCGTGCAAAATGACGTTGTGTCCTTGGGCAAGGCACTTCACCCTACTTGTCTCATGGGAATGTCCCTGTACTTACTGTAAGTCGCTCTGGATAAGAGCGTCTGCTAAATGACTAAATGTAAATGTAACGTCACTAAGAACAGATACATTCCACTGGTGAGCAACGCTTTATGATAATCGTGCTGATGAAAGAGTGCGAGGCGATACATAGTGATAGATTCACAAATTACATTTACAACAGGAATACAGCAGCAATATTCGTAATAAATGTCAACATGTACGAGAGAGAAAGACAATAACAGGGTTCCTGTATGCGAGAGGAAGAAGGAATCCCATCTCAGGTGAGTCCGGCACTGTAGTGCACAACAGTAATTATCCCAGCCCAAACTCCTCCTGTTCAGAGGCAGACGGATAGATGTTAGGAACACGTCTCGTTCAACAAGATGCCGGTTTTTGATCATAACAACTGTTGCAGGGGGGATTCTTCAAAGAAATAACTTCCCACTTCACTTCCTCAGCCCAACAAAAACTCCTCTCCAAATGAATGTGAACTCAAAAGGCTTTTGCTCACAGCTGGACGCCGCAGCTGAAGGCATTGTTGCCCACACTCGCTCTCTGGCCAAAAAGAGAGAGAGATAGAGGGAGGGAGGGAGAGAGAGAGAGAGAGGGAGAGAGAGAGAGGGAGGGAGGGAAAGAGAAAAAGAGCCAAACCACAGGTACTCACATGAAAGGAGTCCAATTATTATATCTCCTGCTCTTTTTCATGCACATTTTGGAGTGGCTCACTTAATCATAAGTGTTGATGGTTTGTTTGAGTAGCCGTCACAAGGTGTGATTGCAAGTATTATCAAATGAAGAATAGATCATTTGTCAAGAGAGAACATTTGCTTTTGTTCGACGTCTCTAAAGGCCCAGGGGCACAGATGACTCTGACGATGGCAGAGTACTGCAACCACACCACTCCAAGTTTAATGTGATGGCACATATTGTTCATAATTATCAGGTACGTAATTGTGACCGTCCTTGTAAAAACGGTTTTGAAAGAATTCCAAATGATTTTGCTCCTCAAACTCACCTAACCCTAACCCCATGTACATTATCTCACATTAGCCATCTTCCAATACCTCATGATGTTTACACAAGCCTCCCATCATGGGTACAGTACACATTACACACACATCATTCACCAGAATGTGAAGAGATCACAAGCAATGTCTTCGGACAGCTGACGGACTGCTCTATGATCAACGCCATGAGATCAGACGCAGAGAGGAGGATCTCAGGTACTGACACATCAGTTCCAGCACTGTCACAGAACCCCAGGCTGGAGTGTGTGTGAATGCTCCATAAATCATGCATGCATGGCCTCATGGTGGCACCCCTGACAGTGGATGGTTCTGGCATTAAGAACGGTGGACAGTCTGATGACGAGGTGCATTGTGGGAGATGTAGTCCTACTTGTTTGAATTGGACGTGCACTGAGACACACTGTGAAGCCTGTAGCTCGAGATGAAGGGCAGATTTTCGAGGGCAGATGTTTTCCAAATGATATTTTCCAATTTGATATTACTTATTATTTGTACCAGTTATGCGTGTAATTATCTATTTTGAAATATACCACAATGTTAACAGCCTCTCCCCGTCCTCTATTCCAGATTCTGACCCTAAACATGTCTCAATAATCTCTGTTTCCTTAGTGCATCCTATTATACCATATATGCTTGGAAGATAATTGTTTGTAATTATAGTGTAGTTGTCTCAGATTTCACCCTAACACTTCATTACCCATAAGCGTCGGCGTTCTATCCCCAGACTCCTCTATTACACCAGCTCCACCATAACAGATCCTGTTTACTATGCAGCCAGTGGCTCAGTTCCTCATGTATATTTAATGAGCGTCGGGCTCATTTTAATATCACCGGACATGATTCAGGGGTGGTAAATCGCATCGCTAATGTGTTTAATTAGGTGTGATTTATCATGGCGTATTAATTATTGATAAAAAAAAAAACCCTGATGCGTGTGTGCAGTCAACGAGCTGTTGAGAAATGGAATAAGGATAATAGAACAGGGTCCAAATAAATTGCGGTGATGATCAGATGAGGTTTGTGTGTGTGTGTGTGTGCACTTGTTGGCTGTTGACAGTGTTTGTCAGTATACTGTACATGTCGATGAAAATAGTGTGTGTATCTAAAACCCTAAAAGCCAAGATCAGCAGCCTGGACCCTGGGACGAGATGAGGAGGGAGGATCAGCCTAGGGATTAGCCCCAGTAGCTTCCCTGCGGCTAGCTGTCCGTCTTTCCCAGGGAACACTGTAATATGATTACTCTGTAGTTTGCCATCGGTCCGCTGGTTAAACTCTATGGAGAGGACGGCTTGACTACCTTCTCTCCTGGACAATAGGTCCAGAGAGAGAGAGGGAGAGGGGGGGGAGAGAGAGAGAGGGAGAGACAGAGAGAGAGAGAGAGAGAGGGAGGGGGGGGGGGGGAGAGAGAGAGAGAGAGGGAGAGGGGGGGGAGAGAGAGAGAGAGAGAGAGAGAGAGAGACAGAGAGAGAGAGAGAGAGACAGAGAGAGAGAGAGAGAGAGAGAGAGAGAGGGGGAAGGGGAAGGGGGAGAGGGGGATTTCAGAGGGACGTTTTGGAATTATGCTCCACTGGGAACAGCTGGATTCTTACACTGGGAGAAGAGAGAGACGGGGGGGGGGGGTGTAGGTAAAGTATGAAAGAAGTGATTCTTTTATGTCCTGAATGGAGGGCAGCTGTACCCTTGTGCTGTAATGCTTTGGTCAGTAGAAGTGGATCAGGCAGGGGGGCAGAGTGGTGAATACCAGGGGGCCGATATACAAATGCTTTTATATGACTGTGTGCACCGCACTTACACACGAACACACACACACACACAGTAGATGCACACACACACACACACAGTAGATGCACACACTGGGGAACACACACAGGCTTTCGCATTAGTGAGGAATGTTCAGCAGTCCAGCGCTGGTCACACCTAGGTTGTTGGATCATCCCCTTGAAGAGATGCATCATGGGACAATGCTCTCCAAACACCCTGCAGTAAATCATTTCCCCCTGAAAGATCGGATGCTTCCCCCCCAGGTTCCATTTGTAGCCTCACATAACTAAGGAACACTTAAAACGGTATATTTAAAAACATACCACTTTCAGACAAATAGTAGTAATTAAAATTGAAGCCATTTTAACACAGGATTATTGTCCATTTACAGTAGTTATGTTTTTGTTGTCATGTTGGGCAAATTGATCTTGTAAACTAAGATACAGACGTTGTATCCACGTCTACACAGACCAAGGCTACAACTCGATATGTTGCTGCTCTAAAATAATATTTAGTCGCTAAAACACTGCTACTAAATTGATGTTTTGATGTCAATATAGTAGTCGAAGAACGTACTGTTTATGTGCAAACACAAACTAATCTGTGGCTTACAGACCACATTCACAAGATCACCTCACACAATCACCTTGTTTCACAGGAACACTCACGAAGGGCACTGAAAACACACATCTAGCAATGTTTGTTTGACGATGCCAGCATCGATCATCACTACCTTTGTCTCAACTGTATTGAATAGACACGGTTCTGTATAACCGCAGGGACAATGGCCTCTCCAAGTAGGGGACCGGTGAAAGAAAGTTTATAAAATGTCGCCTGAATGGGAACCCCAGGGAATCTTCTTTTAAAGGGGTTTTAATGTTCATCCTGCCCCTCTCCCCGGCAGCCTGCCCAGGGTTCCTCTTTGGAAAGATGGACGCAAAAGGCTGGATAACTCCCAAAACCTCATTAGCCCACAGCCAAAGGTGCATCTTCAAGACAGAGGCTGGTGGCCAAAGTGGGAAGAGAGAGAGAGAGAGAGAGAGAGAGAGAGAGAGAGAGAGAGAGAGAGAGAGAGAGAGAGAGAGAGAGAGAGAGAGAGAGAGAGACAGAGAGACAGAGAGACAGAGAGACAGAGAGCATGCTGGGACAATATCAAAATGATTTTTGATATTTTTGATTCTGTGCTATCATATGACTTACAGGGAAGAATGTCTGTTGTGTGTGCGTGTGTGTGTGTGTGTGTGTGAGTGAGAAGCGTGAGTGTATCTGTGCTTGTGTGTGGACGAACAGTGTGTGTGTGTGTGTGTGTGTGTGAGTGTGTGTGTGTGTGTGTGTGTGTGTGTGTGTGTGTGTGTGTGTGTGTGTGTGTGTGTGTGTGTGAGTGTGAGTGTGAGTGTGAGTGTGAGTGTGAGTGTGAGTGTGAGTGTGAGTGTGAGTGTGAGTGTGTGTGTGTGTGTGTGTGTGAGTGAGTGTGTGTGTGTGTACAAGAAAGACTGATGAATTGACTTGGAGCGTTGATGACTGTGGTGAATGAGAACACAGTTGGTTCAGAGGCGTCTCCTCTGGGTTCATGGTGGCTCTGTATTTATAAGACCACCAACACTATTGGCAAAATCATTTTTACTAGGATTTCCCCCCCCCCGTCAAGAAAGACATTACTTTGCAATTGGTCAATTTTCCATCTTTTGTATTAACCATCTCCAGTATTGACTTCAATACTAAGCTATTGCACGTGTGGCTGGCGACTAGCAACACAGTCTGCCTCAGATAGTCTGCAGACATTCTCCTCCCAATAATTCTTCATTTTAGTCATTTTTTGCAGACGCTCTTATCCAGATCTTCAATTTGTAGTTTTCCTGAGAGTGTCCTGGTCCTACTGAGCAGGGTGGTAATGTCTTGATGAGCTGAGAGTTTAGGCTGGTTATACGTGACAATCCAAGACTGTCTGTGAAAGCCTTTGTGACATTGCTTATAAAAACAAATGACACATAATGAATGTGACTGTATTTATGTGAAAGCCTGGGTATTAGCCAAGAAGTAGCATCCATAAGGACAGCAGTGTGCAATCCTCACACAACATGACTCATCATCAGTAATGATGCATGACGGCTCATTCAAGTAGCCTGTGTATCGCCAGTCAACTCCTAATTCCTCAAACGGCAACACTGTACATTAGACAGATGTCTATTGAGACATAATAAGTGCTTCTAGTGGCATCTCGCATGTGCCCCGCCCCAAATCTACCATTGTGTTTACGTTGCAGACTAACAAGCTTGTATGGAAGTTGCAGGATGTCCCTTTTACTGTAGCTGTGAGATCACATTGGATTTATAGTGTTTAAGTCAGCGCACATTTTAGGTGGCAGGATTTGTGATGGGGAGGCCTGTCATAGAGTAGAGTAGAATACAGTAGAGTAGACTTCTGAGGTCACTGCATTTGCTTCCACCCTCACTGTAAGTCTCACTGGGTAAACAGAGGCACGAGAGATAACTGATCTTTCCAGAGCCCAGCTTGAGATAGGTCCACTGGTGTGCTGTTATCCTGTCTTGATTTTCTCACTAGAAAACCGACTCCCTGGAAATCTCAGGTAACGCAAATGTTTAAATAGGTTTAAATATGTGATTTATTAATGAGGCTGTTATCCGTGACACGTCCGTGCACATTTGGCACTTTCTAATTCCTGCGTGTCCATCACCTGTTCAGTGACGAGAGGAAACCAAACGTCTTGAGTCTTTATAGCGGGTAACTGAATATAAAAGAGTTGTGTGTAATCTGAGCCACTGTTAAAGCAGTATTGACAACATTCGAGTGGGGTCAGTTAGGTCTCCTCTTCCTGTTCACTAACGTGATGGGTTTGAGAATCTACGTGTTCATCGAAATGCATAGAAGTTGAGTTCCCTCAACAACAAAATCCCTCTCCTTCCCCCCAGCTCACCCACCAGCATACCCTCAGCTTGTTGGAACACAAGGCAAACTAATGGAACATTCCGGAAGAGTTTCAGGATACTACAAGATCAGAGCGTTTTTCAACCACTATAGCTGAGCTGTAGCCATTAAGGGCACAATGCCCTTCACCTGAAACTGACCACACAACTGGGTTTGGCCAACTGCCATTCTTTGGTCCAAGACTAGACAAGGGGACTATTGATTAAGTATCATCCTAACTGTGGTACTTTGTCCTTTGAGCGGACAGGTGAAGGCTTGGCTGAAGGTGTGGAATGGAGAAGCAAATAGGCATCTGGTAAATAAAACACCTATGTCAACATGACCATCTCACCCATTAACCAGAAGTAGTTTATACCCCCTTCTTGAAGAAATGTCAGTAAGAAGAGAGACAGAATATAAAAAGTTGTGGCCCTCAATTGAGGTGTCACTGAAGGGCCAATTTGTTTTTCCGATAAATAATATCTAGAAATATAAACTGTCACCTAAAAAAATCAAACTACCTATGTCTTAAGTCTTCCAAAGATAGATCTGCCAGATATAGATTTGGCCTGTTCAAATTATGGAATGTTGTTGGTCTACAGATTACGTACTACAGGAAATCCCGGTAAAAAAGCCAAACAGTTGATTGTGCTTGATTGACAGATTGCCTGTGACTGTTTTGTTGTTTCCAGAACATTTCAATTTTTAAACACTCCTCAGACAGATTCTCTGGCTCGCTGTGTGCACGCTCACGATGAGAGCCGGAGAGGTCTGAACCAAATCCACCAAAGGTCAAAGGTGAGGGTCGGGGGTCAGGGGGGCTGGGCTCCAGGGCCATGCACGCCCCCAGATTTACACAAGTGTAAAAAGAGTCCATTCAGTTGGAGTGTATGGACAGGGTTTCACAAAGATTCACTGTGGGGCCCTTACATACCTAACCCCCCCCCCCCCTGCTCCCTCTCTGTAGCACACCAGACTCAGAGAGACAGACAATGGAAGTGTTTCTGCTAATCACAACCACATATTATTTCACCTGAAACACTTCCTTCACTCTCCAAAGAGAAATATGAACTTAAAAACATTGATTTTACCCATGTGTGGGTACCTTGTAGCAAAAACCAAATCAGAGACTTGGTCTCAGAAGGTTTTGAGCTTTCAGGTTTCTGAGATGTGCTTGTTTTTACCCAGGCCGTCCTTTCCGTGTTCCCTGGATGATTCTGATACTTACACAGTGTTCAATGATTCTGATGGCTCAGATTATCTCTCAGCATTAATTGGGATTTGGACTTTATCGCTGTAATTAGCCCCACACTTTGAATTTGCTAGCAAACTAGCAATTACTGTGAAACGTCACAACTCATTATCACCCTCCAATATCACCCTGATCCTTCAACCCATGCTGTAGTTGTTTTGTGTGCAATGAAAGTGAATTAATTCATCACTACAAACGGTGTTAAAAGTGCTAGATGACTTCCTTTCTTTGACATTGTATTTTTGTCATTCTGAAATAAGGAGAGACTAAATACTGTTGTAGCCACTCTACAATAAATACTTACTGAATCACCTCTAACTAGGCCTTTATCTATTGGAAATTTTGATATTGAACTACAAAACACAACGCTTTTTTCCTAGAAATATTATTTTTATTTATGTACCCCTGCATTGTTTTCAAGCGTACTGACTGTATGGTGTTGTAATTTAGCACTCGTCTTCCTTTCCCTGGGTAAAATGGGGATTAAATTGAGATTAAGGCAGTGCCTTTTTTCTTTCTCCATGGGTAAGCCTACACAGCATGCAGCTCAAAGGTGATGAGGCGCGCTCTGTGATCCTCGCTCGGATGAAGCAAAAAACTCTCAACGCGCCGCCGCAAATTAAAGGAGAGGGAAACCACACTTAAAGCCCTCAGCTCGCGCTTTACATTTAGATTTTCTTTTTCTTTCACGTTGGCTGATACAAAACGACATACCTGTTACTTGTGACTGTGTTCAATGTGTTAATCGTTTGTGGAAATATTATAGTTAAAAAAATTTTTTGTCAGCTAGTATAACTAAGTATGCTCCAATATGTTACATGACTGACTTACTATATAATGGCCTATATATTTTTTTCTTTTAAAATAATATATGAATACAGTCAGCTAGTGTTTACAATGAATGCAGTTGCAGTGAAGGATAAAGAGACGCTGATAAGATGTAAATTCTGGAGAAGGCAGGCCGGAAGGAGTCACGACAATTATAAAAGGGTTGACTCGGTTTTATTAGCTCGACGTCGGATCATGCCACCAATCCACAACAGAGTGGCTAGCATGAGTGAAGACTCTCTCTTGCAAGAGTGCTTAAATACAGTATCTGGACATGTTCAAACATAGAATGCACAAAATCGCTTACTTAACGGGTCTTCAGTGGTCAGTACACTGATACACTAGAACGTTCAGCAGGTGAAGTGGTCGTTAATCACATAAGCCTCATTTGTACATGATTTTCCTCACTGTCTCCCCACTGTCTGGACTGCATGCTATATTCTGCTCAGAGGGAGCCTTGCTGTATGACCTCTTGACCTTACAAAGACACACGCTGTACATGTACCCAGAAACTCTGCCTTACAGACGCTGAAGCATCTCTTAGAAGGGTTAGCTTTTTGGCTGGAGTCCAAAACACAGGAATTCATTGAGTTGACAGTGAACTGAAGAAGAAATAGTAAAGAAACTATAACGATTATAGAGATAACAAAATCTAAATACTTTTTAATTTTTTCTCTCAAAAGGTTTTCCGTACATTTGATAAAGAACCCATAATAGTCTACTAAATCATTCCAATAGGGATCATTTCATTCATTTATTTTAATTTCATTATAACAGTGGATATGGTTATCAAAAACGGAATCGTCATTGTTGTTATTAATAGTCTTCTTAATATCGTTAACATTACTGTCGTGCTATATTTGTCGTTGTTTTAACTGTGAATCTCAACACTATCTTTACTTCCCAATTCCCATTACAACTCAACATTTGTAAGCCCCTAGGTGTCTCACTTTCGCAGTGTTTGGATGGATTCAGGAGAGACGAGTGACTCGTTGCGTTGACGTCACCATTGTGTTGATTTGCTAACCCGAGAGGAGAGAGGAGTTAGTGCGTGTATGAGAGCGGGTACTGTGAACCGCGTTACTATGCTGTAGCCCCTATAACCACACATACGGAATCAAAACGTGCATCTTAGGTGAGTACTGATGTGGGCGCGTGTAGCTAACTTGCTAGAATCAAGTGACAAAACCGGTTCTCTGCATGCGTACAGTTGGGTTAATGTGCACTTTCATTCACGTTGGGAATGTTTATATTCATTTATAGTAATTGGCGTTCCAACTTCAACCCACGTCAAGTTACAGTGCGGCGACTTCTGGTGCAACAATGTGGCAAACAAACTTTACGTCTATCTGCTTGTGGCTGAAGAGTTTCGATTACAAATGTTGCCTGTCAAAATAAAGCTTTGATTGTGTGTGGCTAAAAGGCGGTGAAGTTCCTGCTAACACTTTACATCGGGCATGTAGAGATGTGAGGTTGACGTAACCATCTGTTTTAGTATTCGGGAGATCGCAGCAGCAGAACGTGAGGTCTGGCTTTACATTGGAAACCAGACAGTGACGCGAGTCCATGTGGTTTGTTCAGAAATCGTTAGTATCATCTCAGATATAATGTAAGAGCTCAAAACGACACTTCATGTCGCTCTTATTTTCCTGGAAGTTAAAAAGCGAAAAAATGACGCACTCGATGTGCTAAGACAGTCGTATTGACAATCACGAACACCGGTGTGCATGTCTAAAATGTATTTGAGAGCTGAATATTGTAGGCTAGCCGATATCAGAGACCTATTTCAGCGGGACTGCTGCTATTCCATTGATTTTAACCTAATATGGCCTTATTGAGTAAATAACGCTTATCTTTAAGTAGCCTAGAGAATTTTTCACAGATGTGATGGCGAATTGATTTCTTATCGAGGGTCTCTAATCTTGAGACATGATGACATGTCTAATTAAAATGCTCTGAAGCTGTAATCACTTTACTTCAAACGATTACACCTGTTTGTTAATCAGAATTGTGCCGTATTGAATGAGAGTAGCCAGTCCTTGCGTGGTGTATTTTGGTGTCCTTTACCTGTATTTACTTTAGGGGACTCCATATCGCTAAGAGTGAGTAGGTTAGCCTACTGTTAGTTATTGAGCAAACTGTGTATAGTCTGTCTGGGGCTATGTTCCACGCGGTGTTTTTATTGTTTATTCGTCAGTAAGCTACAGGACGGCTTGGCTAATATTGCGCGTACAGGAGACTAAGTAGCATACAGTTCGCGTAGCCTAACCCGGGGTCTTGATTTGATCGATCACTGTTAGCGTTGATGGTTGATCAGTTTATATTATAACTGAAAACAGACCATCGCCTCATTGTAAGGGTGTATATTGCACATGTACACATGAGCGCTGAATTATTTGACTGTGGAAACATTAACGCGCCGTTTGGACGCACCGCTGTCTCCTACCATAGCCTACATATTTTCGGGGCTTGGCGTTTAAAATGTCTTCCAAATGAAGAAACTTTAATGTTCTTTTGTTTGCCTGATTCAAGTTTATAAACTCAATGTTATATACGTATACCCGAAGCTAATATTGCCTACACACTGTGATCAGGCGATGCCCGTAAGCAATTTTTTTTGTCGTGAATCGAACGTCGGGGTTTCCACACAGTCTATGGGTTTTGTTTAAAACATAACCCAAGTTAAAACTATTTTAGTCAAAAGCTTAGTTTAGCTAATATATTGTATGTAGATCACTTGTAGGTCAACTGAAGTCTTATTCTCTAATGCCCACAAATTATATATCCATTGTTCATCTGCCTGCCAACTGTTGACATGTTAGAAAAGCTTATTTAGGCCTAATCGGTGACGTTATTAAACCGTCTATAATAGTAATAAATCAGACCTCAGTAGCATATCATTTTCTTTACAGAAGCTTCGTGTTCAAATACTAAGTCATGTATGTATACTGGCATGTCATATCCTAAATAAACGGATGCAGTTTGGTTTAAAATAAAGCAACCAATAGGCTAATGTAGGCTATTTATTTTTTATATTGATAACCATTAGGTCAGTGGGTTAATTGTTATGGTATATGTCTGTCAGTTTTCATCTCTGTTGTGTAATCTACTCAACAGCTTTATTATTAAGAGCGGTTCTCGTTTTCACATCCATGCCGTTTTCAGGTCCCCAAATTCACTTGTCATTTTTCGATCATTGCCTGCTTCCCGCGATTAAATTACAATTTGAAGCCAATAATATACGTGGACTATACAATTTAAACACTTTGTTTAACCGATAACTTCTCCTTTTTTTATTCTACTGGTTCTGGGATCATCGAGGCTAACTCGAGTTAAACGCAATAATGTGTTTAACTCGAGTGAGTGCAGAGCAACACGTATTGCGTAACAAAGCCAAAGAAGTCAGCAATGACTCTTGCGTTTTTGGCGTGTACGAAATATTATCTCGCTGGTGCTGCGCCGCGGTTGTGCTTTTGCGACATCCTCCGTTTCACCGATTCTTGGCTCCCGCTCGCTGCTCTCCCCCTCATCGCCTCGCTGCTCCTGTTTGTGATGGGAATACAGAATAAGATGCCATTTCATTTCAGAATGGGTGTAGATGGTCTTTGTGAACCAAGCATCAATGCGTTCTGACAAAGACAAGCGTGTCACGAGGCTCTGCCCGCTCGTGGTTCTCTACAACATCCACCTGTCACATTACTATAAATGAAGGGGGAAAGATGGGTTAATTTTCAATGAGACTTATATGGTGAAAGGCAAATAAAACACTAGCTTGTTCAGGATGATTGAGTCTAAGGCTTTGCCTTAAATTCTATTAGATTTCTATCTTCAGTCTCCAGTAGGAGACACGGAATAGAAATGGGAATATTTTCATTTATTTATCTGTTAATATGCTAGGCCAATATGTAATATTGGGAGTCAGGTGGCTGAGCGGTGAGAGAGTCGGACTAGTAATCCGAAGGTTGCCAGTTCGATTCCCAGTCATGCCAACTGACGTTGTGTCCTTGGGCAAGGCACTTCACCCTACTTGCCTCGGGGGAATGTCCCTGTACTTACTGTAAGTCGCTCTGGATAAGAGCGTCTGCTAAATGACTAAATGTAAATGTAAATGTAATATCATGTTCAAATTAACCTCGTTATAAATGCGATACATGACCAAATGTGTTTGTTTCCCATTTAAAAAAACTAAAAACATTTTAAATAATGATCAAGCATTTACCAAATACTGTCATTTAAAAATGTATAATTTTATATGTAATTAATTAATTTAAAAAACACAAGCCATAATGTACACCACTTTTGAATTAAAGTTTTAGTGACACTTCCAATCGTTTTTTTGGATGTGATGAGATGCCAAAAAAAAGAAGGCAAAATGCCTCCAAAATGTGTCATGTGTCTACGACGCATCATGCTGACCTCTACGTCTCTCCCATCTCTCCAGACTGAATTTATCTTGCTTGCAAAGATAACTGAACAAACTGCAGAGGGACAGCGATCCTCATGAGTAGGCCTGGTGGAGCTCAGCGATATGGATTTGACTAAAATGGGTATGATTCAGCTGCAGAACCCCAGCCACCCCACTGCTCTACTGCAGAAGGCCAACCAGATGCGCCTGGCTGGGACTCTGTGTGACGTGGTCATCATGGTGGACACCCAGGAGTTCCACGCCCACAGGACCGTGCTGGCCTGCACCAGCAAAATGTTCGAGATCCTGTTCCACCGTAACAGCCAGCATTACACCCTGGACTTCCTGTCGCCAAAGACCTTCCAGCAGATCCTGGAGTACGCCTACACCGCCACCCTCCAGGCCAAGGTGGAGGACCTGGACGACCTGCTCTACGCGGCCGAGATCCTGGAGATCGAGTACCTGGAGGAGCAATGCCTGAAGATCCTCGAGACCATCCAGTCCTCGGACGACAACGACACGGAGGTCAGCATGAACGACGGAGGGGGGGAGGACGAGGACGAGCGCAAGGGCCGCAGCGGAGGCAAGAACGCCAAGAAGCATTCCATGGAGGGGGGTTACCTTTCTGTGGCCCAGCAGGCCTCGGCCCTGGCCGGCATGGTGGACCAGAGCCCGTCCGTCTCCACCTCCTTCAGCCTCTCCACCCTCAGCCCCACCAAAGCTGCGGTGGACAGCCTGATGAGCATCGGACAGTCTCTCCTCCAGCAGGGCTTCGGAGGAGACCACCTGACGCACGGGAACTCCCACCAGCAGTTCATGAACGACATCAAGACGGAGATGATGCAGGTGGACGAGGGCGGGAACGGCCACGAAAGCCCTCGCGCCGTGGAGTCCAGCGCCTCCAGCAACGGGGAGAGGAGCGGCGAGTCGGACCGCAACCGCGACGGGCCGGGGACTCCCACCAGGACCAGCGTGATCACCAGCGCCCGCGAGCTGCACTACGTCAGGGAGGACGGCACGGCCGAGCTGCAGCCCGACCCGGCTCAGATGGGCCTGGAGGCCATGGCCGGCATGACTGAGAAGCACCTGGCCTCGCTCTACTCCCTGCCTCCCAACCACAAGAACGAGGCCCTGATGATGCCGTCCTCCATGGCCTCCTCCCTGCACATGTCCCCGGCGCTGGCCATGTCCATGGACTTCAGCGCCTACGGTGGGCTGCTCCCCCAGAGCTTCATCCAGAGAGAGTTCTTCAACAAGCTAGGAGAGCTGGCTGCCGGGATCAAGCCAGACAGCAGGAACCAGAACGAGAGATGCAACGTGTGTGGGGCTGAGCTGCCTGACAACGAGGCTGTGGAGCAGCACAGGTAAGGAAGACTTGGGTTTTGGTTTTTTATTTAATTTGTTGAATGTTTCGCACAAACGTTCTCTTGGGGCGTTTATTGCCTGAGCAGTGTCAACGTTTCTTCCGTGGGTCACAGCAAGTTTTATTTTTTTTCAAATTCATTCATTCATGTGTAGTGTTTGTAGTATGAGAATGGAAAATGCAAGTCAGAAGGGTGTTACATGATTTGGATGTTTGCATATTGTATTTTGCGGGAAATGGTTATCAGTTGTTGCAATTGCTAGGTAGCCAAATTATAATGTGGCTAATTGATAATCCATTTTATAAATAATCTTGGGTAATTTTGAGATTAAGGATTATGCACTAGACTGCATAATGGTCTTTAACCATAATTTTTGTGAATGTCATAAGGTGTAAAGAGTAGGCCTACTTGGTGTTTATTGCAGATGATTGTGGTGTGGTATATTCAAAAGTAGGGAGCTGGTCTGAAATTGTATACATTCTATCTGGTTTAGAAGATGCAGATTTCTTATAACAGATTTCTTGCCGTAGTCCAAACTGCATCCAATGAAATGTTTCATGTCCTGGTATGAAATGATACGCAGCACAACGTGATATTTTACAACAACAACAAAACAGAGTGTCTCTCTCGCTAGCTTAAAAACACACACACACACACACACACAGACACACACACACACACACGACCAGTCTCAGTTCAAGGCCGCAGGATGCAAAACGCACCCCAACCCCCTCCCGATCGCTATCATCTGTGAATAAGTTTGTTCTCTATCTGCCGGCTCTGAAACCAAAGCTGTGTTTGGAGGTTGGTGACCGCCGGCCCAGAGGTCACCTCCCCTGATGACTTCCAGACGTGTTGGGGTGACGAGCTAGCCGCCCAGCCAGGCTGCTGGCAGAGCCCATTAGTTGCACCTGGCCTAGGGAGGGGGGTAATAGGAAGCAGCACCACCTCAGCCCCCATTTACACCCCATCCAGCCAACCCCTGACCCCCACGGTGTGGCCAGCGATGGTGACCTGGCCCCCCCAACCTCCAGCACCCAGGAGGGTGGAGCGGGGGACAAGGAGGGCCCTATTAGCTTTATGAGTGAGCCAGACTGTCCTGGACAGGAAATGAGGCCTGCGTAGCGCGGGCTTGAGCCCGACCTCTGGAGCCTGACCTCCGGGACTCACGGCTGGCCCCTGTTTCTCGTCAGGGAGGCGGGGAGTGAGGAGGGCGGGGAGGCGGGGAGTGAGGAGGGCGGGGAGGCGGGGAGTGAGGAGGGCGGGGAGGCTGGGGGGTTCAGGGTTTGGGGGTCTGAGGTTACGGCAAGTAAACAGACAGTCTGCTGCTGTTCAGCCTCTAGCAGGCCACGGCACGAGCGCCCATGCTGACTGCTGGCGTCTGCAGGTTTCAGGCGGTGTAGAAACGAGATCTGAATGAGAAAAAAAAAAGGGTTTCGATTGTCACAACACGGCCAAGGAAAATGGTGGAAGTGGATGTGCATATGGGGAAGTCTAACGTGTTGTGGTATTTTAAAGAGCTGTTGCAATTTCCAAGTTGGTGTGCTCACAAGTAGATACAGTATTGAGATTAAATAGACAAGCAACCCAGAAATACTGCAAGGAGTTTGGGTTTAACTCGCGATTGATTAAGAGCTCACACGTACAGCTGTTTGAGATTACACCGAAAACAAACACGGAATTGTGACAAAGTAGTCTACTATTCTAGGTAATTTCAGGAAGGGCTATTTTTAACAAGTGAGGTCAATGACATTTGAAAAAAAGACAGCTAATGAATTATGACACTTTAGCAGGTAACTACAGAATTGAACAACTTCCCTCTGCCATTGCGAATTAACTTGTACTGTACGTGTTAACGTAATGAGGAATGATTTCTCTTAGTATTGGCTGGCTAGTAAGGACAGGAATGTACTGGGTTCACAGCTGCCTGTAAACAGTTTGAATGTTTTCCATTGTGGACCGGTGGACTTGCTCATCTTGAAATGTTTGTACTAATCACTTGGAATGCACACAGGTTAAAGTTCACCTGAGGTCCCTGCGAACACACAACACACTGAGTCAAGATTGTCTCAAGTCTGACTCAATTCAGGCAGCCCATTTAACAAGCTGCCCGTTTGTCGAGTACTTAATCCATGTAGTGCCATGTTCCTTGTGAAAATGATAGACTGATTTGTTTAGGAGGATGGCCTTGCAAATTCTCCCTACCTGAAAGGTATTCAAACGTGCTGTTGTAAGGTATACTATTTGAATGACAAATAGTATACCAAATCACAAACTATGAACACGTTTCGAGCAAATTTACCTGAAAAGACTGTTTTGCTGTGTCAAAGCCAACAGTGGTTCACAAAAAGGCCCTTCGAATATGTTGGTATTTTTTGCGTTGATGTTTAATGCGCACACAGAGAAAGAGGCAGGCTGTTGTGGTCGCAAGACTGTATGTAAACGTGCTCCCTGAGAGGTGAATTCTGCCTCGTGTAGAAGGGTTGCCCATGTTTTAGAGAGAGTTTCGTCAATCCACCAGAGCTGGGAAATCTGGGATCAAAGGAGACTTCCAAACCGTTTCATGCATTGATCTGTCTGCTTGGCTGGCTGGAATACTAATGTGTTCATTTAGATTAGCAGATACTCCACGACATCCTTTCATATCGTGTGGCTCGTTCTACCCATTCCTCTGACAGACTCGAGTCGATTCAAGTATAAAAATCGAAATGTTTCATCATAAGTAGGTTTTAAAGATGGAATATGTCCAGATGAACGATTAGCTGAATCAGGACAG
>NC_090074.1:887611-907611 GCF_038355195.1 Osmerus mordax | reverse complement strand
GAACAAAACACGTTATTGTACAGTTCCCCAAGCAATTTGGTAAAAAAAACGGACGGTGTTGGCATTAGAGCTGATATTTCAATCATCCGCTGTTCCTCGCTGTTTCCCTGCATTGAACCTTCATCAATTCAAACCTCCTTGTTTACCATCCGGCTGTCAGAAGGCTCCAAGGCCTCTCTCGGTCAGCCTGAGTGTTTTGTGTCTGTTTGTCCGTGGATCCTCAAAAGGAGGGGGGGGGGGGGGGGGGGAGGGGGAGGAGGGTGGGGGGTGGTGAGGGGGAAGAGGGAGGGGAGGGGGGGGGGAAAGCCATTCCATTTCCTGGACTGATCACCGAAGCAGGAAGCTTTGACATGTCATGACTCAAACAGCATCATTTCTGCCGCTCTTGTCTCCCCGCCGCCGTTACAGATGATGCTGTCACATCCTGCCCTGACGCCGCTGACTATAGTGTCAAATGGGCCCTGTACACCTACTACAACCTCCAGTACCACCGCCCGGCCCCCCAGCCCCCCAGCCCCCAAGCAGGCTCTAAGTCGTCTAGCAAGGCCGTTTTAAACTCCCTCTGCACCAGCTTTGACCTTCCGTGGAAGGAGAGACACATTGATTCCCTGTCTAGCGCTCCATTCAGCCTCGGCTCTCGTCTGAGTTTCTGCTCTTTTTCTGCTCTTTTTATTAGTGTGTGTGTGTGTGTGTGTGACAGGGAGCAACACAAGGGGGGTTACTGGAGTCCCTAACAGGTGTTTGAGTCCTTATCACTACGTCACAGTCTTATCTATGGTCCTCAGCTTTCTGTATCTCTCTCTCTCCTCTCTCTCTCTCTTTCTCTCTCCCCCCGTCTCGCTCTCTCGGTCATGCCTCGGAGTGGGGAAATATTTAACTTTGCTTCTCCCTCCTCCCTCCATACACACACTCCTGTGAAGACATGGTTGTTGTGAGGATCTGTGTGTCTACTACACACACAACGTTCAAGGGATTGACTTTACATGTTTAGTTTTTGATTAGTTCAGTTTATGTTTTTTTCAGAGAATGCGTCATCATTTTTAAGATCTTTAAGCTGTGAGTGTTGATGACAAAAGACATGGGGTTGAATTTAGATTTTGTTTAGATCTGCGTTATTGCTCATTTCCTGAAAGCTCTTTCTGTCTGGATCTGTGTGTGTGCTTGTGTGTGTGTGTGTGTGTGTGCTTGTGTGTGTGCTTGTGTGTGTGTGTGTGTGTGTGTGTGTGTGTGTGTGTGTGTGCTTGTGCGTGCGTCTCTCTCCCTCTCTGGTTCTAAAAAAGGGACAAAGGCTGAAATGTCTCTAATCTCACGGGGGGGTGATTGCCCGCTTGCAGCAGCGCACCCTAATCCTATGCTGGGTGTAGCTGGAGGGAGGTGGGGGGGGGGTGAGGTGTCCTGAAGCCATGACAGTATCCATTGTGAGGGGTGGGCTGGGTTACAGTAGAGTGGATGCCGGGGTTATGTACTGTAGTCTCTTTCATAGACCCAGGGAAACAGGAGCCAGGGGCCCCCAGTGGCTCTAGGGCCAGAGGCTCTGTTTCTGTCCAGTCAGGCCTCCCTCTGGGTCAGAGAGCAGGAGGGAGGGAGAAGGGGGAGGGGTCAGGGGGGAGGAGCTGGCTGGAGGGAGGGGTCAGGGGGGAGGAGCTGGCTGGAGGGAGGGGTCAGGGGAGAGGAGCTGGCTGGAGGGAGGGGTTACGGGAGAGGAGCTGGCTGGAGGGAGGGGTCAGGAGAGAGGAGCTGGCTGGAGGGAGGGGTCAGGGGAGAGGAGCTGGCTGGAGGGAGGGGTCAGGGGAGAGGAGCTGGCTGGATGGAGGGGTCAGGAGAGAGGAGATGGGGGGTATTCTTCTGTAGATGAAACCCTGTTTTTAGTGTTAGCGGTCAGTGGAGGGCAGGATGGGCAGGAGGGTTTCTCCTGTTGCAGGGAGGAAACCTACAGAGCTTCTGTGAAACAGCCTTACTGTCAGCCCCCTCACAAGACAAAAGGTTGGGGAGGAGGAGGGGAGGGAGAATGCCCCCTCCACCCCTCCTCCAACCTCCCCAGACCAACAATGGGAGGGAGTTTTTGTTGTCGTTGTTGTCAGGGCGTTGTGAAGCCGACATTTCTACACCTCTGTCCACAGCGACCCTGACTGCATTCTTGCAGTGCCGTTATGACTGCTCCTCTGAGGAGGCATGACATTCCAACCTGTTGGGATATTTGAAGTAATAGTGAGAGGGTGTGTGTGGGGGGTTGGTGTGTGTGTGTTTGGAGGGGGGTGACCGGTGAGATGTATCTGAAGGTTTTGTATTGCGTAAGTGAGGTCATCCTGTGTGATATATCGATCTCTGTACAGTAATCTCTACTCCGCACACACAAAAAACCCTGATTTGAAGGAACAGACAGGGTATTATCTCCCAGCAGTCGACTCCCTCTTCACACAGCACAGGAGAGTTCAGCGTGCTCCTCCCACACTCAGATTAATCCCAACACGGAGGCATCTATATCATATACCATCTTATGGGACTCAATTACCAAATCCTCTTTGGAGAAAGCGGTCCTATTTGTTTTCTTTCATTAAGAGACGGAAAGTCGCCCGACCCCTCGGAAGGAGGGAGGGAGGGGGGGAGGGGGGGAGTCACCATCTGCCTGGAGAATCCACCATAATCTTGGGGAAAATCTTGCCTTCCACCTTAAACCGGGAGAGAGAAGTGAAAGGGGGGAGAGAGAGGACAGGGAGAGAGAGGACAGGGAGAGAGAGAGAGGACAGGGAGAGAGAGAGAGGACAGGGAGAGAGAGGACAGGGAGAGCGTCTGAATACGACAATGACGACGGCACTCTTGTAACCCTGCTGCCGGAACGGATTTTATTATTTATTTTCGCCCCTGGAGACAACAATGGCGGCAGGGGTGAAAGGTTGCGTGGCCCGGGCCTTAACAGCGCTGGACAGGGTGGGAACGGGCGGTTGGGAGGGGTAGGGGGGGTAGGGGGGGACGGGACAGAGGGGGGTTCTTAGTGTTGGGACGTCCAGGGGTCCAGTGTGACTCCTCACCATTGTGTTGTGAGGAACATAAAAGGGCCTGCCAAGCTAGTGGTCAGAGAGCTCACACACACACACAATCTCACACACACACCCCAAGCTGAGGTTTGACCGAGGCTTTGAATCTGGTTGACCGACCAAACGATGGGGACCAATCAATGATGAAGGAAAAGGAAGCTGGCAGTTTCATTCAGCAGTGACAATATGAGCAGTGACCAATGTGAGCAGTGACAATGTGAGCAGTGACAATGTGAGCAGTGACAATGTGAGCAGTGACAATGTGAGCAGTGACAATGTGGCGTCCGTCATGAACAGGGACGTCACCAGAGAGGAAGGGCCCTGTTCTCAGAATCTGCCCATGAGTGGGACGTCGAGGATCGACACGATATTCATGATGTGTTGATCAGGTTGCTGATTGTCGGTCGTCTTTGAGACCTTTCTGAACGTCAGGGAATCTGTTGAGTCCGAAACAGTTTTCTGGAAACGGAATTGAAAGAAGTCAGTAACGCATCCCAATAAATCTAAAAGTTCCGCCTTTTTTTTACCGTCTGAACTATGCGGAGTGAAGTCTCTCTATTGATCAGCAAAACAAATGTAAGGCCAGGCTTGACGCAGGCCGGGCTTGACGCAGGCCAGGCTTGACGCAGGCCAGGCTTGACGCAGGCCAGGCTTGACGCAGGCCAGGCTTGACGCAGGCCAGGCTTGACGCAGGCCAGGCTTGACGCAGGCCAGGCTTGACGCAGGCCAGGCTTGACGCAGGCCAGGCTTGACGCAGGCCGGGCTTGACGCAGGCCAGGCTTGACGCAGGCCAGGCTTGACGCAGGCCAGGCTTGACGCAGGCCAGGCTTGACGCAGGCCAGGCTTGACGCAGGCCAGGCTTGACGCAGGCCAGGCTTGACGCAGGTATCCACACCAGGGCTGTCCGCTACAGACCTCATGACCAAACAATGTAAACGTGTCAAATGTCTGTCAACACCCGTCAAAAGGAAAACCAGACACCATTTGAAATCATTTGACTAAGTAGGTTATCATCAGGGACATATGCACAACAGTGCAGGTCCCATTCAGCCACTGGACAACACCGAGAAACCAGACCAGAGCGAACTGTACATGGAACACACCTACGACAACGAATGGGTATTACCCATTTACTGACGTTTCAATGTTGTCGGAAAATATTTTCATAACATGTTAAACTAAACCGAAAAATAAGCCCTCTGAAATAATCAAATGTTTTCAGTGTGATTTAGCCGGCTGGTTGTGAAGGATATCAAACTGAATGTGTTCCATGTTGAGCAGATGTAAGTCTTGGCCTGTTCTGCATGCCTTCTCTCTGATGTGGACGCCAGTGGAGACTCTGTTTGTTCCAAACTTGCATGAACTAAAGCATGGACAGTTCTCATCAGAATACACTTATGGTGTTGTTTCAGTATAAGAACATGTACTGTTGGTACACACTGTTATGGTGTGGTTTCAGCAGTAGAACATGTACTGTATTGCGTACCGACCCAGAAAGCTGATGGATGATTTCTGGAGTGCTCAGGGTTTGATGGAAGCGCTAACAGCCTGGGTCTGATGCCAGCGTTACCGGATGGGTACAGTACGAACAAGGCCGCAGTCTCTAGGCAAACACAGCCGTCCTCCAGCTAACAGCCTAACCCTAACCCTCCAGCTAACAGCCTGACCCTAACCCTCCAGCTAACAGCCTGACCCTAACCCTCCAGCTAACAGCCTGACCCTAACCCTCCAGCTAACAGCCTAACCCTAACCCTCCAGCTAACAGCCTAACCCTAACCCTCCAGCTAACAGCCTAACCCTAACCCTCCAGCTAACAGCCTGACCCTAACCCTCCAGCTAACAGCCTAACCCTAACCCTCCAGCTAACAGCCTGACCCTAACCCTCCAGCTAACAGCCTGACCCTAACCCTCCAGCTAACAGCCTGACCCTAACCCTCCAGCTAACAGCCTAACCCTAACCCTCCAGCTAACAGCCTAACCCTAACCCTCCAGCTAACAGCCTAACCCTAACCCTCCAGCTAACAGCCTGACCCTAACCCTCCAGCTAACAGCCTAACCCTAACCCTCCAGCTAACAGCCTAACCCTGGGGCTGGGTACTGGGGCTGGGTGCTGGGGGGAGGGGCTGGGGGAGGGGCTGGGTGCTGGGGTTGGGGGCTGGGGGAGGGGCTGGGTGCTGGGGCTGGGGGCTGGGGGAGGGGCTGGTACAGCTTTCACATGGTCTCCAGGTCCCGACCCCCTCTTTTGTTGTCCGTGTTGGTCTTTCCCCACGTCTCTTTGAGCCGGGCCCTCGACTCCCTGCTGAGAGCGCTCCTCAACACATTAATAGTGGCACTGGAACTAATTGCCAACCTTAGATGTCCTGAGACTCAAATTGCCCACAACCCATATTGCCCCCCCTCACTCAATACACACACACACACACACTCACACCCCCTCTACTGTCTACCATAACCCTCTGATCCAAAAAAGAAAAGAAAGAGAATTGGTTGGTCACACACACACAGTACAGTGTGTGTTTTCTAAGTCTGGCTTGTTTTTCTCTCTCTCTCCTCCCGCTCTCTCTCTCCTCTTGCTCTCTCTCTCTCTCTCCTCCTGCTCTCCTCCCGCTCTCTCTCTCTCCTCCCGCTCTCTCTCTCTCTCCTCCTGCTCTGTCTCTCTCCTGCTGCTCTCTTCCCGCGCTCTCTCTCTCTCATATCTCTTTGACTGTTCTCTATTTGGCTCCGTCTCCTACTAGTGGAAGGCCTCTTTTATCCAGAGAGCAGATGGAGCATGTTTACTATCCTCCTCCATCCTGGCACGGCGGCAGGCGGCAGGCGGCACGGCGGCACGGCGGCAGCCACGCGTGGTGTCGTCTGCGTGGCCATTTTGTGCTTTGCGTTCGGCGCTCTGCATAAACGCTTCACTTGTGGCTTAGAGCACGTGTAGCTAATCGCCTGTATGCAATATACATTCTTGAATTGGTACAGTATACACTCCCTGTGTGTGTGTGTGTGTGTGTGTGTGTGTGTGTGTGTGTGTGTGTGTGTGTGTGTGTGTGTGTGTGTGTGTGTGTGTGTGTGTGTGTGTGTGTGTGTGTGTGTGTGTGTGTGTGTGTGTGTGTGTGTGTGTGTGTGTGTGTGTGTGTGTGTGTGTGTGTGTGTGTGTGTGTCTGAAGTGTCTCCAGGCACAGCCAGTTCTGCTGGTGTGAGATCTTTGTACTCTACACCGGAATCCAAGAGAAAGGTGTTGAAATACTTTTTATTACTTTATTGGAGCAATGACAGCGTCCTTGAAATGATGCTGGACCTAATTTACCTCCCTTAGTCTCAGTTGCTCACTGTGTGTGTGTCCATTTCTCTTAGTATATACCACCACGTGAAACACAGGTTCAGAGTGTCAGAGGATCAGAAATTAGTCTTGTTTCTCTACGTCTCCTTGACGTGACACTGTAGCTGTGTTTAACAGAAAGTTGTTTACTTTCCCAAGGAGTTAGTGACTTGTGCTCTGGCCTGCCCCCCTCCTCGCCCTGCTTCCCTCCTCACCCTGCCCCCCTCCTCACCCCTCCCTCGCAGGGCATCACGCTGCTCACATCATCCTGACCGTGCCTCCTCTCTCTCTGGACAGATATCGTTCCATAAAAACCCTGGACCTGTTTATCCCCGTCAGAAGGCTGTGATATAGAAGACTGAGATATATATATATATATCTACAGACACACAAGAACCTCGATGGTGCTAGCACTTACACACAGAAAAACACAAATACAAACACAATTCAGACACAAATACACACACACACACACATTGGGACACATTAAGGAGCCCCCCCCCCCCCACCCAAGGAGCGGGCCAGGATGGGATATACGACCTTTCGTCAACATAGAAACAAACCGCGGGCCTTAACAACTTCAAAGCCGAGCTAAAGATATCACACATATACTCACAGGCTGCCCTCTCTTAGGTCTCTCTCTAGAGACAGCCTGTGTCTGTGTTTCAGCATCTTTCTCTCTCTCCATTTCTCCATCTGTCCCTGCCTCTTCGTTTGACCTCCTGACTTCACTGGGGTTGAGATTTTAACGTCATGTTTCAGAAAACTCCCTGGACTGTTGGGTCACGTTGAAAGCCGTCAGTGAGTTTTGAAACAACACTGTGGTCGTTAGGTTTTCCAGGATCCCAGCCAATCCTGGTGCTCGTCAGGACCAGTCCTGTTTTATTTTATGGGAGCAGAATGTAAATGTCCAATTAATTCATTCGCAACCTTGCGTTGCACATGCATTCTACATAAACCAAATAATAGCCACGGAAAAAGCGGTATGATGTTTATAAGGTATTTGTTGAACAAAAATACTACTTTATGGGCTTGTAATTGATTCGGAAAGGCATTAACGATGCCTGTCAAGTACCCAGGAAAAGGAAAAATGGCAACTGAGTTAAGGGTTTTCATACCATTCATGCTGAACAGTAAACACAACACAAGCTACATCACAGTACAGCATCTGGATTTCCATTTCTGACATTTGGACCGGATACCCGAGGTTCGGACCTCAGTGGGGGAAAAAAGGAAGAAAACTTAAAGAAAATAAAACCTTTATATCTGCCTGCTCCAGATGATATAATGTCCCGGAGCGATTATTTAACTGTGTGGTTTGGTCTCACTAGAACTCACAGGCTGGTCACAGGCCTCATTCTGACGACTGTCAACACTTTAATGGTTGAGTTGTTCAAAGTCTGATTCAACTGTGTGGAATAACAACGAGGCTGGGTCATCGCAACCTTAAAGCCATCAAGTTGGAATGAAACTGCCATATAACTCTGATATGATGCCAACTCATCACCCTCACATGCTGGGGAGGGACTGACTGCACCGGGACGTGCGTGCCGTGCTAGAAGGGAGAGGCAGAGCGGGGGAGGTGGAGTGAGAGAAGGAGGTGTGGTGGAGGAGGAGGAGAGGAGGGGGGGGTCTTCTTCCCCCAGACAGTTTCTCCTGCCACAGTTTCCCGCCCTCTTCTGGATGATGGAGTTGTCTTTTCTGGGACAGTCTGCCCACCTGAGGGCAGAAGTGGCTCTTCGTGTGTGTGTGCGTGTGTGTGTGTGTAATATGATAACTGCAACTTATACAGCGAGTCCAGCTCCTTCAGATAGAGAGGGGAAAAGCGTTTGAGCTCTAGAACAGTGATAAAGCTGTCACCCTGGCTTTACCAGCATGTAAACTGTGCATCTGTTAGGGATTTAGATAGGGCCAGTATTTTAGGTATTTAGGTAGGTAGGGACAGTATTTGTTTACACACCTGCTGTTGCAGGATCAACATCGACTCTCCGTGATGTTGTTCACGTCTGAACATCCGTTCTTCACCACATCCATGGTTTGTGAAAGCCCAGTGCTTGTGCAGCGTTGCTTACTGCTTCAGCAGCTCCCCACGTCAATCACTGCCACAGACGTTGACAGAGGAACTGACAGCAGGACGACAGCTAACCTTCACGTACGTAATGGCAGCTACACGATCGTAAAACACAAGGAAGAGACCTGTCATCTCTACCTATCAGACAGAACAGGCGGAACATTCTGGAAGCCAGAGGATCTGTGGAGGGGTGAGGTTAGGCATCAGGACGATGGTGTGATGTCTACAGTTCTATTGGAAGAATCAAGTGAGAACTGGCACGGGCCAGGTGTGAGAGCTGGGATCAATTTGAATACATTACCTCTGGCTTTGTCTGTCAACACTGCCAGTGCTTGAATGTGAAGAAAGGTTTATTTTAAACAGACAGACGAGACTGTGCTCGAATTCCTTATTCAGCGCAAAAATTGCAGGTTGGAGGGATTTGTAGAGGTGATGCCGAATAGTCACTATCCACAATTTAGATTTCATGACTCCGAGATGAATATCAATCTTCCTCCTCCTCCCCACACACACACACACACGTACATAATCTGTGTAATGACAGGTGTCAGTTGCACAGAAGATATTGGAAACATGCTAGTGTGTGTCGTCGCTGCGGTTTAAAATAGGGCCTCTCTTTGCGAGACCCTTGTGAAAGACACTGTCAGTGTGCCTACATGATACAAATTAACCTCTCATTTCATGCTAATCATGTCATTAGCAACCGGCTGCTCACGGGAGCGGTCGTCGGCAAGTAGCGACGTCAGACTGATGTGCCCTGAACCTCCACCCACAGCTGCCGTGTTCACAAGCCTGAGGAGGGTGTGAACCCACACCTTACAAACATGAGGGGGTGTGGTGGTGGGGGTGGGGGTGGAGGTGGGGGTGGGGGTGGAGGTGGAGGGAGTCAATGGGTGAGGGAGGGGGGATTTTTTGCCAGCATGTACAACAGGATTATGCTCTCCTCTCAGAGCCCTCTCTCCCCTCAGCAAGGCAGAAGGCCACAGGAAAGAAATAATTGGGATGGTTGAAAAAACATTTTTGAAATAAAAGGTTTTAAACCTTTTTTTCCCTTTTTTTTGTGATGGAGACCGTGTCGTGCGAAAGGAAATAGGGGGGAGAGGGAGGGCGGGGGACCATGCAGGAAATAGGCAGGAATCGAACCCGGGCCCCTGCAGTAAAGTCGCAGCCTTCGCAGCACGTGTTCTTACCTGGTGATTCACAGACGCCCCGGTGGCACTGCACCTGACGTGATCCCGGCAGCAAGCTGCATGTGGACACAACAGGACTGATGTCACACAGGTGTGCATGTCCCCTGCCTCCACACACCAGCACACCTGAGCTGCCTCGGTGACTAAGCTCATAAAAAAAGAAACAGAAAAGCCGGGTCATTGTTCTAGTTGAGAGATGCAAGCCTCAGTCATAGCTGCCTTTGCATGCCTTTTGTTCCACGGCCAGGATATTGCCAACAGGAAGCCGGCCAGCGGAGTCTTGAAAGGATCTCATTTCCACGCTTCTGAAAGCGAGGGAACAATCGGTGTTGCGCTGTGTAGTGTAGGCACGGTGGTGAGGACGATACGACACGCAGACCGTCCAACCCCCTGAACACAGATGCTGCTGCTTCACCTTCCCACAGTGTCATGTTTTTATTAAAAATGTCTGGCGTCCAAATGCACACAAACTGCTAATCTCAAGGAGGATTTTTTTCCCCGCTGGCTTTTATGGCAGGATTATTTTTTTTTCTTTGATTTCCTTTTCTTTTTCTTTTTCAAAATCAATAATGTTGTTTTTGTCCCCATTAAAAGAGCAGTCTGGCTTTATTCAAAGAGGACAATGTGTGTGTGTGTGGACGTCTGTGTGTCTGACTATACGTGTGTGTGCCCGTGCAAAGCCATGGCAACATGCGTGTGACCTTGAGTGTGTGAGTGTGCGACCAACCACTTCCTGTGATGGCGGAGCAAAGCTCTCCACTGTGGGGCACGCCCCTGGGGGGGAGACAGGAGGAGGAGGGAGGAGGAGGGAGGAGGAGGGAGGAGGAGAGAGGAGAAGGAGGGAGAAGGAGGGAGGAGGAGAGAGGAGGAGAGAGGAGGAGAGAGGAGAGAGGAGGGAGAAGGAGGGAGGAGGAGGGAGGAGGAGGGAGGAGGAGGGAGGAGGAGGAGGAGGAGAGAGGAGGAGAGAGGAGAAGGAGGGAGAAGGAGGGAGGAGGAGAGAGAGGAGGAGAGAGGAGGAGAGAGGAGGAGAGAGGAGGAGAGAGGAGGAGAGAGGAGGAGAGAGGAGAGAGGAGGAGGAGAGAGGAGGAGGAGGAGGAGGAGGAGGAGAGAGAAGCGGTAGTGAAACAGGGCTCTCCTCTCTCTCCGAACATCTCTGCTTACTCAGCCCCTTTTATTTGTGTGTTTTTTCGTTGCCGCTCAGAGTGGCACGCGATGAAGGTTACCAGAGAGCACTGGTCATGTGACGCAACAGCCGCCGTGGTGTCAGTGGTCACTAAGCTGTGACACACAGACACACAATTAGTTGCACGTCATTTTTTCCAAAAATCTATTTCTGTTTTTGCTGCGTTATTGGCCCCATATCAGTAAATAGATTTTCAGTGTTTAACAGTAAGCCTGTGTACGAAAAAAAAAAAAAAAAAAAAAGTTATATTTTTGTTTAAGGACTTTCTTGTTGTGGTGAAGGGAGAGGAGATGTGTCTGAACGTTTGCCCATTCCTCGCTCCGGTAAAGACACCCCTGCCTGAAACACCACCTCAGGTTGAAGTGAGATTGATCCCTCTTGTTTTTGACTCATAGATAGTGTCCTTCTGGGTTGAAAGGCACGTTGATCACTCAATCGACCCTTGTCACCGCCTTCCCAGGGCCTGAAAGCCCCTTCCCAGATCCCCTGGTCTCTACTGGCACACACGCTGCAGATAAGAAGCATCGTCTTCATACGTAAACACGTGACTGGAGACCCACCCTCTCTGGGAGAACTGACTGTCTGGTTTGACCCCCTCCACCCCCGAGGCTTCAAGACTCAACTGACGTTTTTTCACGGCCGCATTCGTCCGGTTTTGTGGCTTGAGACTGAGGTGATGCGTGGTGACAGGATGAAGCGGGGGTCAGCGGCGGCTGATGAATGACCCCCCCCTCCCTCGACCAATCTCACCCCCCCCCCCACCCACCCCCCAAGACAGCAGAGAAGACTGGGCGAGGATACCAGTTGGTCAAGCTTTTCCTTTTTCTTGTTTCTTTTACTGTATGTGTTTACCTTGGGGCTGTTATCAGCAGGCAGGATGCTCTCAGGACCTTATCTCGGACGCTTTTAGGCCAACCGTTGAGTGCTAGGCTCTGACCCCTGACCTCCACATCACCACACAGCCCTCCCCCTATACATTCCTTCTCTTCTCTTCTCTCTCCCCTCCCCCTCTCTGAAGTCAGCAGTGGAAACTTTGGAGTTGTTTTGTGTCTAAATGACTTACCAAGCAGTAACTTCCAAGAAGTCACAGATATTTGCTGTGAATTGAATTCTCTCTGGCAAACAAATGTGAGGCAAACACTAAAGAAAGGAATACACTACATTTACACTCTGTCTTCCTAAATGTATTTAACATTAATTTAATAGCCAGACATTTAAAAGTTATACCCTTCATTAACATGGTACCAGGAGTTTGAAGTACATTTTGATCACGCTTAAAAAAATAAACTATAAAACCTGAGTTTAGCAGAGGTCAGAGGAATGACCGAAAGAAAATCTCCATGTGCGCTCTCTCTCTCTCTCTCTGTCTCTCTCGCTCTCGCTCTCTGTCTCTCTCTCTCGCTCTCTGTCTCTCTCTCTGTCTCTCTCGCTCTCATGTCTCTCTCTCGCTCTCGCTTTTTCTCTCTCTCTCTCTCTCTCTCTCTCTCTCTCTCTCTCTCTCTCTCTCTCTCTCTCTCTCTGTCTCTCTCCCCCTCTCCCTTGTCTGGGTTAACCCCTGACCCTCCTGCAGCAGGATCCGCTCTCCCTGCCTAGAGGGCAGCACAGCCTCCAACATCACCAGGGTACCGGGGCTGAACACTGGGTCTGAGCACCAGGACAGCCCAGCGCTAGCCTGGGCTCTGGGGCAGCAGCGGGCCCGGGCTCTGGGGCAGCAGCAGGGCCCGGGCTCTGGGGCAGCAGCAGGGCCCGGGCTCTGGGGCAGCAGCAGGGCCCGGGCTCTGGGGCAGCAGCAGGGCCCGGGCTCTGGGGCAGCAGCAGGGCCCGGGCTCTGGGGCAGCAGCAGGGCCCGGGCTCTGGGGCAGATGTCAGGCCCTGCTGAGGTCAGAATCCACTGATAAGCTTAATGGCCTCACTTGGCTCAGTTTACAACCAAGTGTGCAAACATGCAGAGTCGTCTTGTTTGGGTGTATTTTGCAAGAGCTTTCCATTCCGTCTCCTGGGCCGTGGGACACTTATGGTCCGGTTCAAACTGAAATGAAAAAGAATCCTTGTGGATGAGCAGGCGTTAGGATATTTGTAGTTCCTGAAGCATCCCCGCGTAGCAGATGTTGTGACCAGAATACCCTCCAGTTGTCTTTTTGACTCATGCGTGACAACGCAGCCGTCGTCTAGCAGCACGAGTGAGGCACACACTTGGAGAACATAATTGTCTCTCCTTTCTCTGAAACACAATTGGCCCGAGCAAAACTGATATCAGCGCTCAAGCCTGCCATGTGTTCGAGAGGGAGAGAGAGAGGGAGAGAGAGAGGGAGAGAGAGAGGGAGAGAGAGAGGGAGAGAGAGAGGGAGAGAGAGAGGGAGAGAGAGAGAGAGGGAGAGAGAGAGGGAGAGAGAGAGGGAGAGAGAGAGGGAGAGAGAGAGGAGGGAGAGAGGGAGAGAGGGAGAGAGAGAGGGAGAGAGGGAGAGAGAGAGAGAGAGAGAGAGCAAACTGCACTTGACTGCTCTTGACAATACCGCCCTCCCTGAAATGCACATTGATTAATTAATTAGAATCCCTTATTAGCAAATAGACTGTCTCTGCTGATTCTCAAACTCGTCTTCTTTACTAGCTGCGGTGGGACCCAGGCTGCCTCGTCTACCCCTCCCTGGGGTCCCCTCCCCTGGCTGCCTCGTCGCACTGCTACCCCCCCCAGAGAGAGAGAGAGAGAGGTCCAGTGTGACTGGCTCAGGTGTTTCTGAGAGCTCCGTGTGGGCTGGGTTAGAGTCTCAGAGAGATGACCCGAACTGAGGTTCAACTGGGATTATTAAATCTCTTTTTTCTTCTTTTGTATTCTTTTCTTTTTCCTTTTTCTCCCCGCGTGACATTTACCAAACGCTTCAGTGCCTACTGCTCATGATTCGATTGACTATAACTGATAAATTGAATAACTGGTGTCACAGCTGACCTTGGGCAATGATGTGTTGGTCTTTTGTTATATTCATGCGACACTATACTCTCAGATTACACATGCCTTTGTTCCATGCAGAGGAACAACACAACACACACACACACACACACAGAGTGGAGTGGATGGCAGACCCATGGTTCAGCAGATGGATATCTAGGTGCAGGCCCTAGCCTGGACCCTGGCTCCTGAATGAAAGGCCCTCCACTGTGAGGATGCTGGGGGCAGGGTAGCTGGGACCATGAGGCCTGGACTGGCTTGTGTGGGGCCATTGTGGCCAGTGGCTTTGTCCAGATGGTTCGCATACCTTTAGTCATGCTCTGGGCCAGGAATGTGTTCCCTCGGGACTGCCCCCAGCCCTGGAAACAAGGGCCAATATAAACATCCTTTCTTTCGGGCACCCCAAAAAATAATCCCATCCCACAGCCCTTAGGAACCTAGAATAAGGGTCAGGGGGGGGGGGGGGCGTGGGGTGAGGGTGGTGTGTGTTAGGAGGGGGGAGGGGGGAAGGGCACCTTGTTTAAAACAAGAAGAGGAAACGGTTGTTGATTTTTATTTATTTTTTTCTGTAGGGGGAGGGGTAAAAATGTTCTGCGTTAAGAATGCAAGCCAAGCAGTCATCATGGAACGTTCTGGAAGGTTTGATGCGAGGATCGGTGTCATAAAAGGGACTTTTCACAGGAAAACACTCTCATCCACAATATACGGCTTGGAGCAAAGGGAAGAAAATGAATCCCATGCAAGAGAATCTCATTAAAATGTGTTTCTCTCTTTAAAACATCATAATAATAACCCTAAACCCAGTAAACGTAGATATCAGGCCAAACAACAAACAAACAACAGTTTGTTGGAAGGAATCCTGATTAGCAGCTGTGTTGTAAACTGCGGGCTCTGCCCTTAATGATCTGACATCATTCTGTTCTTTAATAATCTGGTTTAAAAAACGGATATATTTCCAAATGATGCATTTTTCTGAATGGTTGGTCAGCCTTCATCCGGTAAAGATGTTTATTGTGACATTTTTGGCAGGGTGCTTGGCCTCGGGTCAAGACTGCAGTGTGTTCTTGTGTGCTAATCTTAGCATTGGGTGCTAACCTTAGCATTGTTTGGGACAGTAACAAGTAAACAACTAACCTTTCCAGATTCTCTTTTGCTCCAGAAGGCATGTTTTGGATCTATTGTTTTTTCTTCTTCTGCGGTTTGCAAACTCAAGCCAGAAGAGTCTAAATGAAAGCCAGGACAAAATGTATTTAGACAAACAAGTTAAGGAACAACTAGTTCTTGGCATCCATGGAACTCACCAGAACAAACAGATGAGTAAATAAAGAATGTCGAATCATTGATAGGCTGTGGTTGTTACCCAACACATCAGACTCCATGAAAACCCGTCTTTGATCCTAGTTAGGGGCTTACAAACGGGCTTTAGGAGGGATTTCTTTCTCTTGAAATGTTACGTTTTTTTTTTTTTTTACTTTTTTAGTCAGTACTTTCCAAGACACAGGTCTTCCCTTTTAATTTCCACTTAAAGTTTGCCAGTAGGAAGTTTGTCTCCACTTGAGAACGTGTAAGTTGTCTGTAACGGCGTTGGGCCCCGCCCCCCCGTCCACCCTTATCAGGAAGTGGGGAGCCTCAATCGCAGCTGCTCATTGGTCGAGGAGGAATGTGTCCGGAACCCATTTTGACACCCGTCTTCCTGTGAGCCGCTCTCTCTCGTTAGGGTGCTCCACATAGAGCTGGAGCCAGCTCATGAGGACAGGAGGATATCTCCTCCTGTCACCCTCCATCCTCCTCTCCCTTCTCCTCTTCCTCTTCCCCCTCCTCCTGTTGCCCTGCCTCCTCTCCCTCCTCCTTCTCCTCTTCCTCTTCCCCTGCCTCCTCTCCCTCCTCTTCCTCCTCCTCCTCCTCTTCTCTCTCAGTCCGTGCTCTCTGCTCATGTGTCGGCACGTATCCGGCGCTCAATCGCTCTCTCGGCGGCAGCAGGCTCCCTAACAGCTCAGTATCGCGCTTTCATTAATCAAAGACACTTCCAGTGTCCCATTACAGAAACACAACTACTCGGCCTGTCTGAGGCCGACAGCTCGCCAATTCATCTTCTGAGAGAGAGGGGGGGGGGGGGGGGGGGGGGGGGGCGTCCGCTTTACCTGTTCAAGCGAAGCTGTTAAGACCACAGGAAGACCCCTCTGAAATTGTTTTCTCTAGGTCAGGCAAACAACAAAAAAGGTAAATTGCTTGTCGCAGGTAACACCGAGGAGTTCTGGGGGGAGGAGGGGGAGGAGGCGTGCACTCAGGGAGACTTTTCAAACGTGGGAGGAGAGGGACATGTTTGTTAAGATGCTGTTTTAAATGCAGCGAGGGATGGGCTGGTGTTGGGGTCTCGCTGCGGCGGTAGCGCTCCGCTAACACGACGAGCGGCCCCTCTCCTCCCTGGAGGGCAGCCCAGCGCTAAATACAGCTGCTCCCATCTCAGCCTCTCCCTGCTGGGGATGAGAGCACCCTGCCACGCGGTCCCGAACGCTGCCGTCATCCACTCCAGCCCTCACACGGAACTGACCACAGATCTGAGGACAGTTAAAGCAGGATTTATTCTTTTTCTGTTCGTTTTATTTATTAAGCACTCATATCCGAAGCTACGGGCAAATAAAGCTTGTAGACGTACGACCAGACGTGTGTGTGAGTGTGTGAGTGTGTGAGAGAGAGTCAGAGAGAGTCAGTATGGGGGTGAGTAGCATCTGACTTAGTGCTGAAATGGATTCCTTTAACTTTAGCATTATTAGCTAGTGTGTTTGTTACAGAGCGCAGAGAGGGAACAGTCAGTACGGAGAGATTCCCATCTCAGTCCCATTGGACTGTTTAGCACTGTCTGCAGAGCAGCATCTGCTGCTGGGGGAGCCTGCTAGTGGGCACACACACACCAGACCTGCCCAGACGGGCACTGCCAACACACACACACACACACACACACACACACTGCCCCAGACCCCAGGTGCATTCTCTCGCCATGCTTATTGGATTCATTGTACATATGATTGATTCAAGACCTGTTCTTTTCACAACAACAAAAAACAAAACAAAGAAACGAGAGAAGATGGACAGACAGGCAGTCCCAGCTGGCAAATATTTAACCAACCGTGAGACGTTCAGCTGTGTGTGTGCGTGTGTGTGTGTGTGTGTGTGTGCGCGTGTGGTGTGCGCGTCTGCGCGCGTGCGTGTGTGCGGTCGGGTTGCAAAGAGAGCCAATTGTTCTCTTCATTGTTAGAACCATAGCTAATGATAAGGGGCAGGGCTTGTGTAGTGAGACAGGTGACAGACAGACTGGTGAGGGACTGCTAGACAGACAGACAGACAGACAGACAGGTGATTGACTGCTAGACACACAGACAGACAGACAGACAGACAGGTGAGTGACTGCTAGACAGACAGACAGGTGAGTGACTGCTAGACAGACAGACAGACAGGTGAGTGACTGCTAGACAGACAGACAGACAGGTGAGTGACTGCTAGACAGACAGACAGACAGGCGAGTGACTGGTAGACAGAAAGACAGACAGACAGACAGCTCATAGCTGTTGTCTTGTGAAGTGTGCTGCTGTTAGACACACACCTCCAGTCACTCTATAATGTAAACCAGGTCAGTTGTGTGTGTATGGAAGCTCTATCAGTGTTGCCGGCCTCGTTCTCTCACTGGGCTGGCTAGAGGCTGGGTAAAGACTGGGCCTTCCCCCCCCTTCCCCCCCCACTCACAGCAAAAGGCACAGCGTGAGTGACTCACAGCTGTATTGATTCCTCCTTTACACCTTTTCTTTCCCTGTCTCCCTCTCTCTCTCCCCACATCTCTCCCTCTCCCCTCTCTCTCTCTCTCTCCCCACATCTCTCCCTCTCCCGTCTCTCTCTCTCTCTCTCTCTCTCTCTCTCCCCACCTCTCTCTCTCTCGCTCTCTCGCTCTCTTGCTCGCTCTCTCTCTCTCTCTCTCTCTCTCTCTCTCTCTCTCTCTCTCCCCCTCTCCCCTCTCTCTTTCTCTCTCTCTCTCCCCACCGGCAAGGAGGAGTGAGGTAGACAACCTCCCCTGTGTGAACACGTATGTGTGTGTGTGTGTGTGTGGTGTGTGTGTATACATGTCTGTGAGGCCCCCCCACCCCCCACGAGGTCTCCCAGGAGGCAGTAGGGAACACCCCCCCCTCCCCCCTCATTTCCAGTAGGCCACACACCCCTCCTCCCCCCTCTCTCTCCCCCAGAGGAGGTGACTCCAGGCTGGAGGTCAGACTGTCCTGACCAGGGACTCCTTGTCTGTCTCCCAGCTGTGTTTCTAAACTCCGCCTGCCCTTTCCAGCCAAAAACCTGTCAGCAGTATTTCCCCAGTTATGTTTTTCTTTTTACTTCCTCCTCCTTCGCACTCCATCCCTCACTCCATCCCTCACTCCATCCCTCACTCCCTTTCTCACTCCCTCTCTGCTAAAGAGCTACTTAGTTCATGCCACCCAGACTGAAGAACCAGCTTTTTGCTCTCCCCTGTCTCTCCCTCTCTCTCACATTATCCTAACAGTCTAACAGCCTCCACGAGGCGCTGCCTCTCCCCAGACTCTCACACACCCGCTCCGTGTCTCCCTGAACGACACCAGCCAGCGGACACAGCGCCACTAGAGGTCTTAAACGGCCTGGTTCTCTCCCTGGCCTGACGGGGGCAGCCGGGCTGGCGTCCTCAGCGAGGCAGCGCTGGTCCCCCCTGCCCTTCTCTGCAGGCGTCACACCACTGGACTGGCTGTGACGGGAATGAATTCAACATTCACCATGTTGAATGTTTTTGTCTCTCTGACTCTCTCTCTCTCTTTGTCTCTGATTCTCTCTCTGTCTCTGTCTCTCTGACCCTCTCTCTTTGTCTCTGATTCTCTCTCTGTCTCTGTCTCTCTGACCCTCTCTCTTTGTCTCTGATTCTGTCTCTGTCTCTGTTTCTCTGACTCTCTCTCTCTCTTTGTCTCTGATTCTCTCTCTGTCTCTGTCTCTCTGACTCTCTCTCTCTTTCTTTCTCTCTGACTCTCTCACTCTGTCTCTCTGGCTCTCTGTCTCTCTGACTCTCTCTCTGCCTCTCTCTGGCTCTCTCTGACTCTCTCTCTATCTCTGTCTCTCCGACTCTCTCTCTGTCTCTTTCTGACTCTGACTCTCTCTCTCTGACTCTCTCTGACTCTCTCTCTGACTCTCTGTGTCTCTCTCTCTGTCTCTCTCTGACTCTCTGTGTCTCTCTCTCTCTCTGGCACACACACACACACACACACACACACACACACACACACAGATGAGGCACCTGTTTACTCCGGCTGGGCCTGTTTGGGAGAGCTGCAGGGTTGCTCTCATGGCAGACGTGTGGAGAATGACAGTGCAGATGTCGAACGTTGTGTCTCGCCTCGTCACCTGAACCTTCCACACACACCTACACACACACGCTGACACACACACGCTGACACACACACACATGCTGACACACACACTGACACACACACACACACACAGCAACAGAGGTCAGACACATCAAAACAATCTGCCCACAGACCTCTCGGGTGTCCAAATAAGACCAAAAAAAAAAAAATATTTACAGCTTTTCCAGGAAGAGCCCCTCAAGATGGAATCAGTCTGTTCCACTAATGATCATTACATTTTCAGTGTAAAGTTCAGTCCCCTCCCCCTCCACACCACGCCAGTGCTATCTGTTTCCTAGAATGATATCTGGCCTACGTTACACTGTGTACAGTAAATCAATCCAGGGAGGCATTGCATAATATTTAGTGAGTATCAGCAAGACTGGTATAATCAGGCTCCTTGTCAACTGGTCTGTGCTGCCCAGAATCCCTCCTCCTCCCTCTCTCCCTCCTCCCTCCTCCCTCCCTCCCTCCCTCCTCCCTCCCTCCCTCCCTCCCTCCCTCCCTCCCTCCCTCCCTCCCTCCCTCCCTCCCTCCCTCCCTCCCTCCCTCCCTCCCTCCTCCCTCCCTCCCTCCCTCACCTCCCTCCCTCCCTCCCCTCCCTCCCTCCCTCCCTCCCTCCCTCCTCCCTCCCTCCCTCCCTCCCTCCCTCCCTCCCTCCCTCTCTCCCTCTCTCCCTCTCTCCCTCCCTCCCTCCCTCCCTCCCCCTAGCAGACAGACAAACAGAACTATTTACAGTGATTCATCACTACCAGGTCACGACCCAGTGATGTGAACCCATCTGTCCACACAGTGTGTCGTCCGATAAATAAAACAGTTTGGAATATTCTGGAATAGCAGCGGCTCATGCTGGCGTTCACTT
>NC_090074.1:850543-887411 GCF_038355195.1 Osmerus mordax | reverse complement strand
GCGCCCCACCTGTCGATGCCGGATCAATACAGGACCCCATTTGCAATTCATTATTGCCTGGTTATCCGAGGCAGCCCTGTTTACAGTGCAGCTGTTGTATGAGGGCCTGGCAGGGCGACACAGACACACAGAGAGACATCCCATAATGAGCGGTGCAGCAGTCTGTTTGCTTGGGGTGGGGCGGGTGGTTGTCGGGGACCAATCCCTGCTCCAGGTCAAGGTTAACCAGAGACCGGAAGGGAGAGGAGAGATAAAGGTGTAAATGCAGATGCCTGGTTTGGAAACGGGGGCCATCAGAATCCAGTCAGCTGGGTTGAATGGGGGAGAGGGAGGGAGGGGGGGGGGGTGTGAACGAGTGAACGTCCACGGCCAGATCACATCCCGACGGTTCGTTCCAAATGCCAGCAGTAAAGGTCGCCATTTACATGTCTAATTTACGGCTGTCGGCTGGAGCGGGGGGGATTATCCCCTCCCATCACTCTCATCAGCGTTCAGGAGAGGGGGGAGGGCAGAGCGAGGCAGAGCGAGGCAGAGCGAGGCAGAACGAGGCAGAGCGAGACAGAGCGAGGCAGAGCGAGGCAGAACGAGGCAGAACGAGGCAGAGCGAGGGCCGGGGTCCATCTTACCTCACAGACATGCTTTTCAAGATGGAGAATCCAGCGTTATTCCTCGCTCTCGCTCTGCCTCGCTCTGTCTCGCTCTGCCTCAAACCTGCGACCGCAACACCTTTCAGAAGCTGCAACGACGCCTTTGGTCCAGCCGCTGATCGGAATCAACCAGAACCGTTCTAACTACGTCAGGGGGTGGTCGGGGAGGGGGCTACAGTTGTCCCACAATGCCATGCTTCACAGCATCCTTCAGTACACGGGGAAACACAATTAATTATCAATTAGCGTTAGCATTTGGATGTGGCTATGGGAATTCCAGCAGACATGATATCAATTGAACGAGGTCACTAATTACACAGACATCTCTCTTCCTGCCAACACTGTTCCTCCAGAGTACAGGAGATCTCTGAGAGGCGTTGTGAAGGAGACGGCAGCTGACAGGCGACTGTAACTAAGGCTGTGTATATAACAACTTCCAGACACTCCGTCTGACAGCTGTCCTCGGTGTCGTTTCCGTGGGAATCCCAAATCGTCTTCAAATGTGTCAAGAATAATGCAAAACCATCGTAAATGCGTGCGCATACTGCCACGCTGTTCTAATCCCACCTGACGGCCTGACTGATGTTGTTGTCGCCTGCACCCCCCCTCTCTCTCCCCCTCTCCTCCCCCCTCCCCTCCCCCTCCCTCCCCCCTCCCCTCACAGGTGAGAAGCCGTTTGAGTGTAAGCTCTGTCACCAGAGGTCCAGGGACTACTCTGCCATGATCAAGCACCTGCGCACCCACAACGGTGCCTCCCCCTACCAGTGCACCATCTGTCTGGAGTACTGCCCCAGCCTGTCGGCCATGCAGAAGCACATGAAGAGCCACAAGCCAGAGGACGTGCCACCGGACTGGAGGATCGAGAAGACATACCTCTACCTCTGCTACGTCTGAGGAGGAGGAGGGGCTGGGGGGGGCGGGGGGGGGGGGGGGGCCTGGGCAGGGAGGTGGAGAGAGGGATACCACAGGACTGAAGCAGTTATCGAATCAAGCGGAGAGGGGGGAGGAGGAGAGGTCAGGGGGGGACTCTGCCAGTGGTGCTGGGCTTCTAGCAGAGGAAGATTAAGGATCGAAGACTGAAAGGAGAGAATCTTACCCCTTTTATAATCCACCTGTGTTGTTCACCAGGACACGCACCATTTAGTTTGTCCTTGTTCGCTTGGGTTTTTCCTTGTCGGTTTCAGATCAGGGTCGAAGCGGGTTGTAAAGTGACACGCTCTCCGGTGGTGGCACACACAGTTACTTTTCCGGAACAGCGGTTAGGGTTAGGAGATGGACAGGAGATCGTCATGGAGATGGACAGGAGGGTGGTTTTCCGACCGGCGCATGTCTGTGTCAGACGGGAGGGAGGGGTCTAAACACGGGCCAGCCGCCATCTTGTACCGGAGAGCACCAACACTCTCCGTCACGTGATCTCTGGAGAGCACCGTCACTCTCCGTCACGTGATCTCTGGTTCCGCTTCATAGTTAATCACAGCTTCGTTGCACAGGTATGACATGTTAGCACGACGACAGTCTCTGTTTGACACTCATGTCTCATGTCTCATGTTATTGTGTATTTGGGAGGTGGGGGGAGGGGGGGAGGGAGGGAGGGGGAGGGGGGGAGGGGGTGGAGGGGGAGGAGGGGAGGGGGTGCTCAATGCAAACCTGCTGCTTCCTTGCGTCTTCAAGCCTTCGTCTCTGTTCTAACAGTGTTTACTGCAGTTGTAGTGCTTCTCTTAGTCCTCCTGTGCTCCCCTGCTGGTGTTTGTACGCGTCAGATCCTGATCCATCATCATGCTCACGTCACGACGACTCACAGCGACGGCGACTTGCTCGGCCCGCAGTCTGGGTAACCGGTGTGATGGAGACCAAAATGATAAAGGCTGCTTTTGAGGGAGGGGGGGTTGGGGGTGTGTTGGGGGGGGGGGTAACACTGGAGGGGGTGGGGGTGAGGTCTGTTCTCCAGAAGCTCTCAGGAGGCCCAGACAGAACCACGACCACGACACTCCTCACAGCGTCACCGCCAGCGTCGCTTCGGTGGCAGCTTGTGGGGTGATGTCACATCCCGTCCTGACAACCGTTGCCAGATACTGCCTCGGACCGGCCGTGGCCGGCTCTGCTCGGGGTTACCTAGGAGACGCTCCGTGTTACCTAGGCGATCACCTAGGCGTTGACGTATCTGGAGGGGTCTCTCTGGAGGAGGCTGATGTGACTGGAGGTGGTTTTCAAATGCGACTCTTTCTTCACAGTGTGTTCCTTGGCTTGGCCTCCTGCTCTCCTCTCCTGGTTTATCTCCCTGCTGTTCTCAGCACGTTGTACTTGAATTACCTCCACCTGTGACCTTGTGTGCTTGATTTTGGTTTTGCCCTTATTTGATCTTTATTTTTATTTTTTCGTCTGATTTCGTTTGCATGGCGCGAGGAGCTGTAACAAAGCAACGTGTACGCAGAAAATTAAGTGCCACGGTGAAAATAGATTTTTATTGACATTGTTCTTGTCCTTTCGTTGTGCATTATTGTTACCAAACTTGGTATTTGTTTGCTTAGTTTGTGTTTGTTATTTTGATGAACCCGCTTGTTGGAGAGCTTGTAGGCTCTGGTCACCATTCTAAAAGCTACCTCTAAGTTGTTTTCATTTTTGCAAAAGCACATTATTATTTTGTCAGTGTGTGTATGTGTTTTGCATTATTATATCATTGCAACTTCATCTCATGCGTTAAAGCATTGGTTATGATTGTCTCTCCATGCTTGTCAGCAACCTTGACATCATATAAAGGGTAAGAGATGGTGGAGATGGATAGGAGAAAACAAATGTCGATTCAAACAAGTGTTTATTCTTTTCGTGTAGTTCCTCCCTGGCCGTAACTTAGAGAGCGGAGATTCTGAAGCCTTAAGTATGGGATAAGAGGGATGAGAGGGATGTTTGGATTTAGACGTAATAGTACTTTTAAGAGAGTAAAAAAAAAAAAAAAAAAACAAGCATTAAACTTGAAAATATGTGAATAGAATTGTAGTTTTGTAATGTGAAAAGATGGTTCACAGACTGAGCAGGAAAGAACAGGTCATGTATGCAGCGATTGGGTGTGCGTGGGACATTTGGGACTGCAAGTGGTAATCAAAGAAAAAAAGGTTAGAATAAGAGATCCTATTGGTCGATCAAGTTCTCTGGAAGAAAAAAAAATGAGTGTATTCCTGAACAAAAGCCAACAGAGGCTATTTGATATATAAAATTGTGATATTTTTGTATTCAGTGTCGGTCCTTTTTCCATTGTCGAGGGTTTCAGCAGGGCAGATATTTGTATTTCTCTTTTTCTTTTTTTACCTATAAGTCTCTTTCTGGTTTTGGATTGTTTGCCTTGCTCCTCTTTGGTAATGTTGGACGTGTGTGAACATGTTGTTGTAAGTGTTGCTTTCTGGATGTAAATGCATTGTAGGTGAAGGACTAAATCTATCTGCCACAAAACGAGTTTTAAAAAAAACTACAAAAAAAAAGAAACAAAAAACTACAAAAAGTATTCAAAATGGAAGGCAGGCGAAGCTGTCACCAATCAGTTAGTACTTGTCATTCACCATTATTTTTTTTAAATCAACGTTATTGCCAACCTTTTTGTTTTTGTACTTGAAGTGACTAAAAGAAGAGAGGCGGGTTTCCACCTGCCGTATTCTCAAACACTGTGAGTAGAGGGAGACCTCTCACCCCCTCGTTCCCTCGTCCCCTTGCTCCCTTGCCCCCTCGTCTCATACCCATCCACTCTAGCCTGTCACCTGAGGCCTGTCACCTGAGGTCGAGGCAAGCCAGTGTCTGAAACAATTCCACCCAGTCCAATAACTAGATGAATCCAGTCACATACTCTTATCATTGTACTCTGAATGTTTTCTACTTATGCGTGTGTGTGGGTGTAGATGAGTGTGTCCACTCTGTGTGTGTGTGTGTGTGTGATACAAAATAAAAAATGATGCTCTGCCACTTTTTCTCTCTATATGTTGGAAAAAATACAAAATGGCTGATATAGTTCTTCCCTCAATGTTAATCTGATGTTTCTGTAATATCTTTGTGCCTAAAAATGGAAATTGTTCAACAAAATGTCCATCTATATCTGCTTAGTTTCTGTATTTTCAGAAGAAAATAAATGGTGTCTCCAGCACTCTAGGGATGTCTTGAGGATTTCAAATGACCTGGTTTCTGATTCTGAATAGTTGGTTTTATTTTCAAGGAAGGTAGTGCCCTCAAACCTTAACAAATTGGTAACGGGGGAAAAAACAAAATCTGCATTCAATGTTTTGCCCCTCTTCTAACCTCCTTCTCTAGTATTCGTCCCAAAAACTGTAATTTACTTACACCCCCAAAAAAACAAGTAAATAAAAACATATCGAATAATACACTGTTAAGCCAAACGGTTGTAAGACTTTAAGATTATAAACATTCCTGTCTATGGGAAAAAAAATTAATGCATTTTTCTTCCTCAAATCTGCGCTTAAAATGCCTCTGCATTTGGAAATAATGTCAGTTTTTTTTCAGTAAAAAAAAGTTTATTTTTGACCGGTTGGCAAAAAGAGGGTCACCCTCTGATCATTTTGTAAAAAAAAAAAAGTAGAAAAAAAAAAAAAAAAAAAAAAAATACAATTCTTGATAAACGTTTAAGTTGAAATGAAAAATGTGTCTGGAATCATGGCATCCCTAGAGTGGGCACTGTGTGTTCGGTGTGGTGTTATAGAACGAGTAGCCATTTCATGCAGTGTTGCAATGCATGTGCCATTGAGGTCTAGACTAAAACTGTTTGGGTAACAAAGCACCAGGACATCTTAGCACTGAGGACCAGCGACCCTCACGGACCAAGCGTACAAGGCTTGTTATGTAACAAAGCTTTTCTCTCTTTTTCTGGCTTGTCTGTGAGTTGTTTTGTTTCCATTCATTGTTGTGACAGCACAAGTGCCAGTCAAGTTTCTCTGTATTAAGAAAATAGTGTTTTTATTATGATTTGAATTGTTATAGTTTTCGTCTACCTCAGCACCTAATCTTAGCCTAATCTTAGAAGGTGCCCAATTATTATAATTTTTGTTTCTTTTTATTTTGTTGTCATTTGTATAAAGAAAATAAAAATTTGCATTAGAGCTTTGCAAAGGTCCTTTGTCTTTCCCAGCGACGAGCTGGTTTCCATGGCAGCGCTAAGTGAGCCAAGCCATCGATCCCAGTGACTGTTCGTTGATTTAGCGGTTTTCTCTCTTTTCTGCGTAGGATCCAACGTCTCTTTGTAACATTTGTGTTCTCTGATGGAGTGTGAAAAAAATAAAAGAAAATAAAAGAGATTAAATGCTGCAGGTTTTCTTCTCCATGTTGTCACTAAGTAAATTTTGTGCCTTCAATAGTGAAAGAATAATATTTTTTACATCCTACTAACGGTAGATTGTTTTGTAGTGAACATTTTTTGTATTTTTATTTATGAGTCTCATAAGAAAAATAACAATGTTCAGTTGTATACCTTCAATCTGCAGTTAGAAAAAAAAATAAAAAATGGACTTCATTTTGTTGTGCCTGTTTTTTAAGGCTGTGCTATCAGCCCTTTGAGATTTTCAAGAATAATATAAAATCTTACTGTTACTGGGCCGTGGAGGTTCGTAGAAAACATTTCTGTACAGAAAGAAATCAGCTGCTGTAGCTGTACAGTTTGTGTCTAGTGTGCATCCAAAGGAACCTGTGTGTGGGAAGACTTGTTTCTTCAGGGCCTAAACACACCTTTCCTATCTCGACTGCATTTTCCATTCCAGAGCTATAAGGCAGCTAGCTGTGTAGACTACCAGCCACGCTTCCTCAAAAAGAAGGCCGGCTGTGTAGACTACCAGCCACGCTTCCTCAAAAAGAAGGCCGGCTGTGTAGACTACCAGCCACGCTGCCTCAAAAAGAAGGCCGGCTGTGTAGACTACCAGCCACGCTGCCTCAAAAAGAAGGCCGGCTGTGTAGACTACCAGCCACGCTGCCTCAAAAAGAAGGCCGGCTGTGTAGACTACCAGCCACACTGCCTCAGAAAGAAGGCCGGCTTTGTAGACTACCAGCCACGCTGCCTCAGAAAGAAGGCCGGCTGTGTAGACTCGTTGCCTGAGAAAGAAGGCCGGCTGTGTAGACTCGTTGCCTCAGAAAGAAGGCCGGCTGTGTAGACTCGTTGCCTCAGAAAGAAGGCCGGCTGTGTAGACTCGTCACAGAAAGAAGGCCGGCTGTGTAGACTCGTTGTCACAGAAAGAAGGCCGGCTGTGTAGACTCGTTGTCACAGAAAGAAGGCCGGCTGTGTAGACTCGTTGCCTCAGAAAGAAGGCCGGCTGTGTAGACTCGTCACAGAAAGAAGGCCGGCTGTGTAGACTCGTCACAGAAAGAAGGCCGGCTGTGTAGACTCGTTGTCACAGAAAGAAGGCCGGCTGTGTAGACTCGTTGTCACAGAAAGAAGGCCGGCTGTCTTCTGACTAATGAAGATGCATAGACTGTCCTGGAGTTCCTCAAGGTGCTCCTGAGGACAATGGTTTGTTTCCTCAAACATTCTCCACACTTTTCTGGTGAAGGACACAGACAAATCAGTGTGTGTGTCTGTGTGTGTATATCCATACAGTACCAGTCAAAGGTTTGGACACATATACACTACTGTGCAGAAGTCTTAGGCCCCCAATATTTTTTTTATGAATATTGTCTTACTTATTTTTTTGTCTGTGCAAATTTGCGTTTTTTGTTGTTGTTGGTCTTTTCATGGCATTATTTCTTAAAGCATTTTTGTTTTGTACTTACTTAAAAAAAATAAAAAATAAACACTTGTGCACAGTACTGTGTACACACAATAGATATAGTACACATTGAGTTTAAATCTATACACCTCTGGTTCCAGATCCTCACAACATCCCTATTTATCGCTTCCCTTTCAAACCAGGAAAGTTTCAGATGGGGGGAGGGAAGGAGGGGGGAGAATGATGGTGATTTGAATAAGTCAGCCTGGCTTAGGAGAACTTCCTCTCATAACTCCACTGATGGCCTAAAAGACATTGTGCTCTCTCCCGGGGCTTGCTACTAAACGCCTTAAATCATTTAAGTCGTCTAATGCCAGAAAAGCCTCACAGAGCGCGAGGTATTAAATCAAGTCCAATGAACTGAGAAGTGCTCCACTGATGCTAGTTTGACTACAGCCCTGGTTCTCCTGGTCCCTCCTGGAGGAGGCTGGAAGATAGTTGGTGAGGCTGGGGGAGCCCGAAGGAGGTTAAGGGAGGCTGGGGGAGGCTGGGGGAGGCTGGGGGAGGTTGGGGGATGCTAGGGGAGGTTGGGGGATGCTAGGGGAGGCTGGGGGAGGTTGTGGGAGGCTGGGGGCCGTAGGGGTGGGAGAGGCTGTGTAAGGGCACGGTGAGGAGTGCTGGGGGAAACGGGGAAACGGAATTTCCCCTGAACGGTTGTGTGGTGCCTACAGCTCCCCCTGCTGAATGGCTGAGGGGGGTAAAACCCCAGTTGGATACTTGATGGGGAAGGGTGAGAAATTTGTGTTCACTGAATGTCCAATAGATGAGGATTCGCTGAGACTTAATAGGGATATTCAGAGTCGATCTAATTTGTTGGGTGTGTCGGAATGGCCCGAGGCTAACAAAAATACAAACTGTTGTGTGTGTGTCCTAAAGATTGATTTGAATCCTGCCTGTCAGTCAGCCTGCCTGTGTGCCAGTAGGCTTGGTTTAGCCTCCCATCCACACAGTCCCGCCCCCACCACATCACACCACCCCACAGTGTTAATGTTTAGCGACTTAGCATCCAGGCTGCTCTCACTTCTCTCCAGCACAAGCCCCCTGATCCCCTCTCATTACCGGGCTTCTAAATGCCCTCATTAGACTGGCTGGAACGAGCACCATCATCTCTACAACCTCAAATTGTCGTTAGGTGGTTAACGGGGTGAGACCTGACTGGTTCCACTTTTCATACTCCGACGACGACACGAGCCTAGTGATCCAACGTGGGCTGGCTTTATCAGATGAGCTTTGTTAGTCAGATACACTTTGATACAGTGCATTTTAATGGGCGCCTCTATCTCTCTGTCTCTCTCTCTCTGTCTCTCTCTCTCTGTCTCTCTCTCTCTGTCTCTCTCTGTCTCTCTCTCTCTGTCTCTCTCTCTGTCTCTCTCTCTGTCTCTCTCTGTCTCTCTCTCTCTCTGTCTCTCTCTCTCTGTCTCTCTCTCTCTGTCTCTCTCTCTCTGTCTCTCTCTCTCTGTCTCTCTCTCTCTGTCTCTCTCTGTCTCTCTCTCTCTGTCTCTCTCTCTGTCTCTCTCTCTCTGTCTCTATCTCTCTGTCTCTCTGTCTCTCTCTCTCTCTCTCTCTCTCTCTCTCTGTCTCTCTCTCTCCTTCCCTCTGATACACACAGACACACACCACACACAGCTGTGTGTGTGGTGTGTGTGTGGTGTGTCGCCACACTCGCTACACACCAACCCATCCACTCTGCCTCTGCTCCCCCCGGCAGGAGAGGGGAGGACAGGCAGGGCAGCAGAACGCTGCACTCCCAGACAGGGTCAGACAGGTGATCTACTCGTCTGGACTGACTGCAAATACCTCCCGAATACGACAGGTGTGTTAGCTGGGAGTGTGAGCTTCCAGCTTCTGAAGTTTTCACATCGAACCGTTTCAAAATGACTTGGATATGTACTAGTATAGTGCAAAACTCTCGCATTCCCGAGAATGCGAGAGTTTTGCAAGAATTATTTTTTTTGCAAGAATAATTTTTTTAACATTGTCTTTTTTCTAGTCTTTTTTTTTCTAATCAAATCAAATCAAATGTATTTGTATAGCCCTTTTTACACGCAAGCATGTCACAGAGGGCTTCACATACGCCCATAGAACTGCCCCTCAACCAACCTAAACCCTCAAGGAAGACAAGGAAAAACTCCCAACTCTACTTCGACCATGTCTGAGTTTCTCTCAGAACTGACCGTCTCAAGTTAATAATGCTGGGAGGGCTGTCCGTCTGCTAGACACTAACAGGAGACAGGAGAACTACTCTCTTCAACTCCCTGTTATTAGGGGCCAGCCTTCATCCATCCCTCCTGCCCTCCATCCCTGTCTGAGGCGTGCAGACGGGCTGTGCAGAGATGCCCTTGTGTTCCCCACACCAGGCTAATGAGGCACGTTATTCCCTGCGTTCCTGTGCAGCTCATCAGTAAACACACGGGCGGCGCTGGAGTTCTGGTTTGATTTCCAGAGCACCGTGAGGCATCCCATGGTGAAGATGCAAATGACCGAACACGTCTTTTGATGATCTGTATCGTTAGATATAGATATTTATCATAGCAAAGCAACAGGGGGTTCTCTAAGTGGACAGGTGAACCGGACTTGCCCAAAAAACAACTGAAATGATTTTATTTAGTTACAGTTTCAAGGTGTGAATAGAAAGACAACGTGTCTCGACTTTGAGTTAATTCAGTCGTATGTAGATTTCTGTTCTGCGATCAGATAACAGCTCTCTCTAGTGGTGCCTCGTGGCACTACAGGTCTCCTCTGGGCTCCGAGAAGGTCATCTAGTCTGAAGCGAACTGAAGTCGGCCTTCACAAAAAGGTCCAAATCCCATTTGTAAGTAAACATTTCTCACTGATCCACCAGGTGTACAATGTCGACCGAACCCGTCCGCGATGAACTGGACCTCAAACACGAATCAACCTCGCGTGTGGAAACCCAAACGTGTCACAGTCATAACTGGATGTGAGTTGCTTCTCCTCAGAGTGGCAGACGCCAGGCTGACGTTTAATGATAGTGAGACAACGGCGTAACTCAAATCCAATAAGTACATCCTCAGCTGTCCATCGAGTGACACGCTCCTGTAGTCTTTCTCTGAGTCGGGGATCATTCAGCAGCAGCCCGCTGAACCACAAACAGCCCTGGGCTCGGGCTCCACATCGATTCTATTGGAGTCAATGTGCCCATTTACTGTGGGACGGATTCTCGCTTTAATTATGTAGGGTGTCAATGGCATTTATCCAATCAGGGAGCAAACTCGCTGAGTGCATTGCCAGCAAGGTAAAAATCTTTACGATTAGTACATTAGTGTCAGTTTGCAGGCTCGAGGCATCACTGGGAAGAATGAATACTCACCGCTCATTTGGAGGATGGGGGGGTTAATGATGTGGCTTGGCACCACGACACCTAGTGGTGGGGGCTGTGTTAAGCAGGGCCTTTAAAGGGATATTCCGTCAATATTGTTTTATGTTATCATTAAGTACGACCCTTTTCCGGTAAACATATTTTATTAGGTGACTGTGATGTCCTTTATTAATAGATTGAGTCCAACATTTTTTTACGTGTAAGAATAATCTAAAATACAATTATGCCAAATGTAATAAACAGTGACCTGTTCAAGAGTCAAGACGACAACGACAACAGCAATACAGAAAACAAGCCAGTGAAGTTATACTACAAAAACACAAAACTCTCAAAATACTTTAAATACACGTCAGAGTATATGTGTTATGTCCAAACATGTAACATTTTAATCTGAAGTCTCCTGATTCTCCAGTCAGTGTAGAATACATACCTAACAGCATCAGCCACACACAGTTCAGGCTCTACTTTAATACTTTACATCGACAGCCAGATCCACCGTCCTCAAGCTCCTCTTTAAACTCAGACGCTTCATCTCTGTACCTTTAATACACACCCCAGCACATTCCTCCTTCAACACAGCCCTCCGCTCAATCCAGGCACGTGGCTTTCATTATACACGGGTGGGACTTGGGTGGGACTTTTTGAAAAACGGCGATTCTGCCCCCCCCACCCCTCCCCCACACACACCCTTTTTACGAAGAAAATTACATTTAACAGGCCGCGTCCAAAACTCTGCCCCCCACCACCCATGTCTGAAAACAACCTCCGCCCTCCACTCCATCAGACCATCGTTAGTCATCAATATTAAACCCTTCCTGATGCACAGCGCCCCCTGCAGGCTGTCAGGCGTACTGCCAGACTGACCACAGGGTGCCCAGGGTGATGCTGTATGCCAGCACCGCCAGCAGGTACACCCTGAACAGCAGCACGTCCAGGACGTAGCCCACCTGGAGCCACTCCTTGGCGATGTCGCGGCACTCGTCTCTCCTTTCCAGGAAGAGGCGTATGGAGCAGATCTCCTGCAGGATGTTCTCCATGACGGGGGGGGTGGGGTCCCTGGCAGGGGGAAGGCCCAGGCCCAGGCCCAGGCCTCGCTCACCGCGCCCCCCCTGAGAGTGCTGGTGGTGGCTGCAGCGGGCTGCGGGGGACAGGGAGGGGCAGGGAGGGACAGGGAGGGGCAGGGAGGGGCAGGGAGGGGAGGGGCAGGGAGGGGAGGGGCAGGGAGGGGAGGGGCAGGGAGGGACAGGGAGGGGCAGGGAGGGACAGGGAGGGGCAGGGAGGGAAAGGGAGGGAAAGGGAGGGGCGGGGAGGGGCGGGGAGGGACAGGGAGGGGAGGGGCGGGGAGGGGCGGGGAGGGGCAGGGAGGGGAGGGGCAGGGAGGGGCAGGGTGAACGTTCCCAACATGGTTCTCTCTGAAGGAGTGACGTACCACACACACACCCCCACCTTCACACTCTCTCCTCAGCCAGCCCCCCCACCCCCAGCCCCCCCACGCTGCCCTGCTCTTATCTTCCCTTTGGGATTTATTTAGATTTCACAATGTATGCTTCATGTTTGGCAATGTTTGGGACTATCTCGTTGTTATGATCAGTGACCTATGCACTTTTGTAAAGCTCTCTGTTGGAAGTCTCTTCGGATAAAAGCGTCAGGCTAAATGCATAAATGTAAATGTAACCTCCCATTTGTCCTCTATCCGTAACTCCACCTATCCATCTCCTCCTCTATTACATCCCTCCCTCCCTGTACCTGCACCTGTGCTGTTCTCCTTGTAGGTGTCCACCTCAGGCTCGGGGGTCAGGATGGGACACAGCGCGTGTTTGCTGCGGACGCAGAAGAGCGAGGCGGCTCTCTCCAGCAGCAGGCGATGCAGCCAGGGGGGAACACGCCGCTGCAGGTCCTGCTTGTGCACCAGACGCACGATCACAACTGTCTCTGTCAGGCTGATAACCAGCAGGGCCATGCACACCACGAAGTACACACCTGGAGGGGGGAGGAGGACAGACAGGCACTCACAGACAGGAACACAGGTTCATGCTAACGTCAACACAAAGCCCTCTGAAGATGACCTACAGACCATCTACAGCACGGCCTCCTAACAGAGCCCCACCAGGAAGTTACAAATCCCCACGACTTCATCAGACACTGCCACACAATCCTCCCTCTCCCCTCGTCCAGACCGGGGCGCTGGACGACTCTCCCTCACCTATGAGGGGCGTCCCGATGGCGGTGGCAGGGAGCGTGTCGGACACGATGATGAGGAACACGGAGTAGCCCAGCAGCAGCGTGATCTTGAAGGAGACCCTCTCTCCACTGTCAGGAGGGAGGTAGAACCCTACGATGTCCATGACCATGAGGAAGATGCTGGGCAGGAGGAGGTTCACCGTGTAGAACAGGGGCCTCCGCCGGATCACCACCTGCAGGACGGACACCAGCATCAGCCAGGTCTCACCGACAGGCCCACCAAGTGAGGAGCATGACTTATTATCTATGATAGAGATAGTGTGTTTTTGTGGAGGGGACCGTAAATGTTGGGGATGACATGCGGTAAAGGCCCTGGGCTGGATTCGGACCGAGGCCTCGGCCTACGTGGTGTGCGCGTAGTCCGGTGAGTCCCCGGAGCGTCCCGTGAGCGCCATGATTAAGTCATGTGACCGGAAACACGGACGATGAAAAAGAGATGGCGTCCGCCTCGTCTTTGTTACATTATTGAATGCGTCTTTCGGAGAAAAGTAGAAATTTCTCTGACCTTTGAGGTCTTGGAGGTATTCTGTTTCATGCCAGGTGTCCAAGATGCTGTTCTACACCTGATCCACCATCCCTGCTCCACCCTGTCAGAGATAACGAGGCCTCGAGAGAGGGGGGGCGGGGGGTCAAGGAGAACTCCTTGTTATCCTCTGCCCCCCATCATCCTACACTCTCATTGGAAGTGTTTTCAAAACAACTCTGCACTCCGAGAAGTTTGTGTCGATATCTGGGAACTCTGAAACCAGAAGGCTCATTTGTGGCATGTAAATATTAGCCAAATATACTTCAGACTCTCAAAGCTTTTTAATACAAAGAATAAGTGTTTGTTGTGGTTTTTAATATTCTTGGGGCATAGTTGTTCAGTCAGGCTATTGATGTCTTTGTCAGCTATGTAAATTAATAATTTGCCAAGGCCTGTCTTTGCTAAATATCCAGTTAAAAAGCATGTCGTATTTGTACATCTTGTCGCTTTGAATAAAAGCGTGTGCTAAACGACTGAAAAGTAAAAAAATGAGGCCTGTGTTTTGAAAAACCCACAGTCTGACAAGTGTTGGACACGCACTCACATTGAACTTCATCTCGGCGTAGTAGTCTGAGTTGTCCAGGCTGAAGGACTTGTACTTGGACAGAACGTGGAGGAGTTCCCATTCTCCCTGGTTCATGAAGAGACTCTTGTCCTCCTTCAGGTTCTCCGGGCTCCTCATCAGGGTGATGTTGATGTCGTTGACTACAGGAGAGGAGAGGGAGGACAACAGGTGCCAGTCAACACATCCTTTCTCAAACCCACGTTTTCAGCTGTTGTTCAAGAGGTGGTTAGGGTTTCGTGTGTTTCTTTTACCACCACAAATAAAACGTGCAGTTCTTACTCGTGTGGAGCCAGCTCTGGAAGGTCAGACTGCAGTTCTGGAGATCGAAGGGGAAGTTGTAGATGTTAAGCGTACAGGCGGTCACCACCTGGATGGGCTTGTAGTTCCTCACCAGGCCGTTGTGCCCAACGTACACGTAGGGGATGTCTGGAGACTTGCCCACATCCACACTGCAGGACACACCATCAAACACCATCACTGCCCACATCCACACTGCAGGACACACCATCAAACACCATCACTGCCCACATCCACACTGCAGGACACACCATCAAACACCATCACTGCCCACATCCACACTGCAGGACACACCATCAAACACCATCACTGCCCACATCCACACTGCAGGACACACCATCAAACACCATCACTGCCCACATCCACACTGCAGGACACACCATCAAACACCATCACTGCCCACATCCACACTGCAGGACACACCATCAAACACCATCACTGCCCACATCCACACTGCAGGACACACCATCAAACACCATCACTGCCCACATCCACACTGCAGGACACACCATCAAACACCATCACTGCCCACATCCACACTGCAGGACACACCATCAAACACCATCACTGCCCACATCCACACTGCAGGACACACCATCAAACACCATCACTGCCCACATCCACACTGCAGGACACACCATCAAACACCATCACTGCCCACATCCACACTGCAGGACACACCATCAAACACCATCACTGCCCACATCCACACTGCAGGACACACCATCAAACACCATCACTGCCCACATCCACACTGCAGGACACACCATCAAACACCATCACTGCCCACATCCACACTGCAGGACACACCATCAAACACCATCACTGCCCACATCCACACTGCAGGACACACCATCAAACACCATCACTGCCCACATCCACACTGCAGGACACACCATCAAACACCATCACTGCCCACATCCACACTGCAGGACACACCATCAAACACCATCACTGCCCACATCCACACTGCAGGACACACCATCAAACACCATCACTGCCCACATCCACACTGCAGGACACACCATCAAACACCATCACTGCCCACATCCACACTGCAGGACACACCATCAAACACCATCACTGCCCACATCCACACTGCAGGACACACCATCAAACACCATCACTGCCCACATCCACACTGCAGGACACACCATCAAACACCGTCACTACACTAGCTACTGTCAGGAAATAACAAAATCTCAACTAATGTCAACAAAAAAAAGAAATGATAAACTATTTGAAAGATTACTAACTAAATCTAAAATCGTAATCGTGGTAAATCATAAAATGACAGGAAATCATAAATAATGGTAAATTTGGAGTTTCTGGATTCAAGGATTATTCGGTTGAAATGTATGACTGACACCGAAGCACAGCGCTGTGTAACGTGGCCATGTCCCTGTGGAGCGCTCCACATGTCCCTCCACATGTCCCTGTGGAGCGCTCCACATGTGGAACCCTCCATGAGGGTTCATGATAATCCTTGTGCTTGCCATCAACAGACAACAACAGGTACTGAAATAAACAGCTAAATCCCAGTAATCCTCACAACTCGTTGATGAGAATGTCAGGCACCCAGACGTTGGCAGTGGGGATGGACACCTGCTTCACCTCGTCAAAGTCCTCCGGATTCCACACCAGGAATTCATCAATCCATTCCTGACACAGTTGGGTGACAAATAACACCTGGTTAATAGGCGATATCAGGATGATTAGATTATCATACTTTATATTGTAGATAACAAATCAAAGTGTGATTTTTGGGGGGGGATCCGTAGATTGTATCTTATAAGAAACGTTTGGCTGTTATTTACCTACCTGTCGTATATAAGTGGTCTTGTTATAGTCTTACCTGTCTGTACCATATATATGTTGTTAGAACCTGGTTCTTCTCATCCTGGTATAAAAGGAGATTATGGTCAGGGTTCGACAGCATTTTTCACAATCCTTACAGTAACTGTGTCTGGGACATGACTAGCCATGGAACATAACACATTACGATGCAGGTAACACTGTACAACAACTGTTTATCTAACTGTTTCTGGAATCATTTGTATTCATTTATCAAACTGTGAACACATGGTTTAAATTAGCAGTAAATCATGAGCATTTATACAACAACATACACCTCTCAGAGACTCAGTTAGAGCAACCTTTTGTAGATGGATCCTATTTCTAGGGAAATGTGAGTTTGACTGGATTTCTGATTGGAATAATAAGAGGTATAGAATAATAAAGCTACTGACACTGATAGTAGGCTCCTATACACTATTGTTGTCATCGTTGACAAGAAATATTCTGAAGATTTGTCGCTTGCTTTTAAACGGTTAGAGGTTTATACAACTTAATCTTTGATGAAGTTACGATCACTTTCGTTGGCGGCTGTAAATGCTGTTATTGAATCAGAAAGTCACCACCAGTTTACCATTAAGTAGACAGCAATACAGTAAAATGTGAAGCGATGCCATTAATATTGCAAAACTATTTGATAGTAAACTATTGCTTACCACATTAAGGATGGAATACACCATGAGGTCTATGGCCACCATGGTGGACTGGCGCCAGTCACGCACCGGTCGCACGCCCTTCTTGTAACCCGCGCTAAGGAACTCAGAGAGACGCACCAATGTGGCATTGGCAAACCGTCCGGTGTTATTTCCCAGTTTCTTTACTATAAAAGATTAAGTAAATTGCATCAAATGTGTCATTTAACGGTTGGCTACTCCGGATGCAGCCGGATTCTGACCGCTGTGAACATATTTGAAAAACATAAATACCACAAAACTATTCCTGACATCACAACTCACAACAGATGTTCAGTAGCATACCTGTCCCCGCTCGCGCGCCTCCTAGTATCACTAGTAAACCGAGCGATGCACATAGTGCTGAACATCTCATTCTGCTCCTAAATTCAAATCTGTCGTTGAAACTTGGTTCTTTGAGATACAGCCGTACACTGGCACCTCCCGAAACCCATTTTCTTGTCTTTCCACTGTGACAACCGTTGACTGTAACATCAATTAGTTTAAGTGATGCTTGCTGGATACAGTATCATGCCTCTTAGTGATGTCAGAAGGGTGTGTCCGCACTTTGCTTGTTTTCTAGCAGAGGGTTCAATCTCATGTCGATCTGCACTCTGACTAACTGAATTACAGACATTTGACTCCGAGCAGAAGGTGTTTTGGGGCCTCAATTCTGTATCATGCCAATCTTAATGCCTCACAGTTTGGAAAATATGTTATGAAATCTGCAACCAAATCGAATTTATCAGGGGGAAAAAACGTGCTGATTGACTGCACAGAGGTAGGCCTACAGGCTTGTTGTAGACGATGGCTATTTGATTAAAAAATGATGTGGTTATGTGGATGGATAACAGGCCCATATAACATATTATCATTGAGATCTTTATCACATCTCTCCACGTTGGCATAATGTTATAGTGGCATTGTCACCACCCTTGCTGAGTGTATTAATCCACCTGTGAGCTGGGCATATGCTGCAATGTTTAATTAGGCTACATGCACTGTAGCACTCAGCTTTACACATACTGAACCCTTGAAGTGTTTATTAATTCGTAAATGCAACTAAACAACTATACAGTTAGTAGGCAGGAATAGCAGTTGCGAGGCAGTTTTATCATAATGTGTTCCACTAGTATGAATTGTTTTAAATACATGTATTTTTAAAACATGAGAATAAAGTAATCAATATCGTTATATAACGTTATTTCTTTCATAGTGAGTTACATTAGGGTCTTGGTGAAGTTAATGTGAGCCGGTATAGTCAATATTTTATAAACTCTTATATAGCCTAGTTCCCTGCGAGTGTCACAGTAGCTCAAATCGCTTTTCTTCATAGTCAACCAATAGGGAATACAGCTAAATGCAATGCTCTTTGAATGCTCTTTATTGATTTGTGTACGTTTTCAGGGAGGAAAAGGATTGCCATAAACAGGTAATTATACCATCACACTGATGTGAAGGAAAATATACCCACGGAACTTGCAGGGGAAAATGTTCGATACGACTTCTCAGCTCAAGAAATGTATCAAACGGAATACAAATGTCACTAAATGTCAGTCTGGCATTGAACTCTTCAAAGGTAAGAATTCACAACTGTATTGTCATGTGGGTTGGGAGTTTAGAAATTTATTTTCCATCTTAGCAGATGTTTAAATGTAAATGTAAATACAGTCAAGTGCCTTCCAATTCCTTCACATTCCCCAAACATTTGGCAGCATCATCAACCTCATTGCAGTGCTCCTAGTCTGCTCTATGGGTGGGGATGGGTATCGCTCGGTGGGAGAACATTTGACTGCTGATCAAGAGGCCACAGGTTCAAATCCCCCTCTGCACATTTCCTTGGACATAAAAGCCTGCTAAATACATACATGTCAACACACTGACAGCAATGTAGAAACCAGAGTCAAATTCCTTGTACGTGTACGCGTATAAACCAGGCCAATAAACCAGATTCAGATTCTAAACGACCATATATTTGTTAATAAATATTTATGATTATTCTACTAATGACCCCTGACCCTGACCCTCAGACGGAGCTCCAGCTCGCCCAGAGCAGCAGCAAGGTCACCGTGTAGAGCGTCAGGACCAGCAGGTACACACGGAACAGGATCAGGTCCACCTTGGAGCAGAGTGCCAGCCAGTCAGCTTGGGCAGAGTCGTCGGTGTCTCCCTGGAGGAGGTGCAGACGCAGGGAGGTGACCTCCTGGAGGAGTCTCTCCAGGAGGGGAGGGGTTTCAGGGGCCTCGCTGAGGGAGAACAGGTCTTCCTCCGGGACCAGGTCAAACTCAAACCCTGGGTCAGAAAACATGTTGTTTTTAAAGCTATATTTTTGGGGGTATTTTTTTATACGTAATACGATAGAGATAGTTGAAGGTAGTAAGGAAGGCAGCGGGAGAAAGTGAGAGAGAGAGATAGAGGGGAAGACATGGAGCAAAGGGCCCTTAGAGTTAGGCATCGTTTTTAATCAGACTGACAATAACAGTGGAGGAACCCCTTGAGGCTCATGAGATAAACATATATATTCCGACACAGACATCTGCAGTAGCAATTCTGAGGAGATTCTGTTTGTCTATCCCCCAAATCCAAAGCGTACCCCCACTCTGGTCCTCGTCATCCAGGGTTTTGAGGGAGGTGAAGGTGCTCTCCAGGAAGCTCTGGCTGGACGAGCCGTACTTGTCTAGCAGGCAGGCGGACACAGACATCTCCTTCACCTCCTTCTCGCTGTGGTGGAGGAGCTTCACCACCAGGATGGACTTGGCCAGACTGAGGACCAGCAAGGCCATGCACACGGCGAAGAACACACCTGGGGACGACAGAATGTGCACGTCACACACCTCCTCCCGCTCAGAGGGCAGCACCAACTGGATGTCCTACGTACTGGGGGAAGGTACCTGGATGTCCTACGTACTGGGGGAAGCTACCTGGATGTCCTACGTACTGGGGGAAGCTACCTGGATGTCCTACGTACTGGGGGAAGCTACCTGGATGTCCTACGTACTGGGGGAAGCTACCTGGATGTCCTACGTACTGGGGGAAGCTACCTGGATGTCCTACGTACTGGGGGAAGCTACCTGGATGTCCTACGTACTGGGGGAAGGTACCTGGATGTCCTACGTACTGGGGGAAGCTACCTGGATGTCCTACGTACTGGGGGAAGGTACCTGGATGTCCTACGTACTGGGGGAAGCTACCTGGATGTCCTACGTACTGGGGGAAGCTACCTGGATGTCCTACGTACTGGGGGAAGGTACCTGGATGTCCTACGTACTGGGGGAAGGTACCTGGATGTCCTACGTACTGGGGGAAGGTACCTGGATGTCCTACGTACTGGGGGAAGGTACGGCTCTGTGGTGGACTTTACAGACACTGAGGTCACGGTCGAGAATTAGGTTTGTTTTCAACCGTGGGTGGGACCGTTTTTTCTTTTATAACTGAGGACTAACTGAGGTGAGATGAAACCTACGCCCCTGGGTCGCAGGTTCGAATCCCCCCCTTTACGTACTTATGAGTGGTGTTTTGAGGGTGGTGGCTGGGAGCTCGTCCATGAGGTTGACCCTGAACACAGTGTATCCCAGGAGGATGCTGGTCTTGAAGGTGATGCGTGTTCCGCTGTCAGGGGGCAGGTAGAAGCTGATTACGTCCACCACCATTAGGAAGATGCTAGGGATGAGAAGACCCACCACGTACAGTAGGGGGCGCCGGCGGACCAACACCTGCGTGGGAGACAGGAAGGAGGGGTCCTAATATGTTTAGGTTTTTTGAGATACATTTTTTTGCATTTTTCATGCTCTGTTGTTGTGAAGTGTGACAGGACAGAGAGGGAGGGGGAGGGAGATATGCAGCAAGGGTCATAAACAGCTCCTACTTAGAGGCCAAATATACACTGGGGACTATATACTTTTTATGTTATTTCTTTACTACTACCTTGAGATAACATTGATATGTGTGAGGAGAAGGAGGTCTATGGTTTGGAGGGCAAGATTAATTGAGTATTTCTTCATTGTAGCGTTTTTCTTTTTCAGTTGTGAACTTTGATTTTCCTGCCTGAGAGACATGCAAACAATATAATTCTCTCTGAAACCAGATCTCGGCTCACAACCCCAATTTACCTCAGTGAACCGATGCATATCGATTGCAATGTTTTCAGTAGAGCCTCTAAAACTCAAAAACCCTCCTCCAACAAACAACCTTCCGTCGTAAACACTCTCCGTGCCAACACGTATAGCATAAAGGTGACTTAATGAGCCATGCCTGGCTCGTCACAGAACACCTATCTCTGAGCTGAATATACGGCTGAGAGCCCTATCTCTTCTATCTCGCAGGCCTGTTTCTCTCCCCCACCTGCAATGGGCTAAAGGCCCATTTTCACCAGGCAGCAACAAGACAGCCATTGATCAGGTCAGTCTCATTACCCGGTGCTTCTCTCTTTATCCCGCCATCTCTCTCTCCCTCCCTCCCTCCCTCCCTCCCGTCCTCCCCTCCTCAGCATGCTAGACAGTCTCATTACGCTGTGTCTCTCTTTATCCCTCCAACCCTCTCTCTCCCTCCCTCAGCATGCTAGACAACGACTACGCTTCATCTATTAGCATTAGCTCGCTAACCCCGATCCATGAGGCTGGGGCCAATCACTTCAACTCCCTCACAGCAGGGCGAGAAGCGAGCCAGGGAAGAGGACGGCTAAATCGCCTCGTCGATAGTCAATCGAAGCCGGTTGTCATAGTGCAGTTACAGTCTCGCCGTGGGGAGAAAGACCATCTGGGTGTTTTCTGTCTTCGGGGTTAGCTGGTAAATCCATCGGTTTAAATTCTATTTTTCACAACGAAGATGCAATGTAAGCTACTGTCTGAGACGGTTTCACCTGGACGAGGTCAACTACCCTCAACCTAGAATATAAAATATATCGAGCAGATGTAATCAGTCTTCATACTGTTGACATAGCTCTAGTCCCCTTGTGATCCATATAAAGGATGAGGCATTATCCACTTGACATGGTATCTAATTTAGGGTCTGGTTACAGTACTAACTTCAACTTTGTCCCAGTTATAGCATTGTGACCTACTTACCGCCAGGATCCTGACGCTGTACTGAGCTCTCTACTCTGCTGACATTGGCATTCTGGACATAGAGGAGATATACATTCAGTAGCTAGCAGATCGAGTGGTTATTGTTGCAATGTAGTATTCCATTTTGTCCAGTGTCTGGTCGCTGAGATGTGTCCAAGTAAACACAGGCCTTCCCTTGACTAACGACCGAAACACTGTTTGAACTACACACTTCCCCTCCCAGATCTTCAACTCTACCTTCTCCATGTGCTATTTGTACGTCGCTTCGGACCAAAAATTGGAAGAGTTAAAGTTAACAGCTGACAGAGGTTCACACGCACGTTAAACTGTATGTGAGCATAGTCCCGGCCGTCCAGGTGGAGCTGCCAGTAGCGGGAGGGCAGAGAGAGGAGGTCCCACTCTCCATCGTTCATGAAGCTTCTCTTGTCCTTGGCTACTGTCTCTGCACTCCTCAACAGCGCCAGGTCCACCTCGCTCACTGGGAACACGGGGGGGAGAGGGGCAGAGTTTACAGGGCTGTCACTCGATAAGGCCAGGGGCAATACTAATATATGATTGTCATTGTTGTTGTCATTTTTGTTATTAGGTGATGATGTGATTGTGTTGTTGATGCTGCGGATGATGTGATTATTGTTGTTTATGTTGTTGTCCCAGTCGAGGCGGACCTGAGTGAAGCCAGCTCCTGAAGGTGAGGCTGCAGTTCTGCTTGTCGAAGGGGAAGGCATACAGCTCCAGCGCGCAGGACGACACCACCTGGATGGGCATGTAGTTCTTCACTGTCCCGGAGGAGTTCACGTAGACGTAAGGGATGGCTGGAGACTTCCCTGCATCCACGCTGGAGAAGGACAGGAGGCAGAGAACCAGACTATCTAACCTCATGCATCACACACACCATCCCCTCTCTCAGGCAAAGAGCCAGATGTTAAATGTTTTAGAGCCAGATGTTAAATGTTTCCTATTTAACTTAGGGGGGTGGTTTTGACGATTCTGACAAGAGGTTATGTGACGAAACGCGAGTACGAATGTTTCACATCTCTGTGGTGTTGGATGTTTGAATGGGTGTGTGAACAGCGTCTGGGTTACAATTCGCTGATGATGATGTCAGGCACCCAGATGGCATCAGAGGAGAGGGAGATCTCAGTGATACCATCAAACTCTTCTGGATCCCAGACGAGGAACTCGTCCGTCCAGATCTGACAGACACAGGAAAAAAACAGGGCAAGTTCACATCTTGGCTGGCCCGAAATAATTAAGCATGCCCAAGAATTAACAAGGTTTTTTTTAAATATATATATAACATGAGAGGTACTATTGTAGCATACTATATTTCTGTACTATTGTACTGGACTGCACACTAGACATGTACTGTTTCCACATCCAACCTGACTGAATCCTTCTGTAAAAAGGACAAACAACCACAGCAAACAGTTTTTACTCAGGGGTGGTTACAAAACATTACAGTGATTAAGCCAACAGACTCATATCCGGACACCACGACTGTCTCGACCATAATGAGGCTCCTGACTCCATTTCCATTTAGCTTTTCTATGTCCTACAATGCCTTTTTCCACCCGTAATGATTGTAAGAATTGTAGGTGTTATTATTTCCTTGGGGTTGTCATGGCAATAAGGAGGAAGCAGATTCAGTGTGAAGAAGATGCAAACCTGCCGATACCAGATGCTTGTGGTGACTTTCTGGGTATGTCCGTCCTGTAACAAAGTGACAGTTTGTTCCAGGATCTTTAAGTAATAGCTTTCATATCCTTTATTCTCAGTGTGATTAGACGTTCTCAAAATATATACTGATACCCTAGGGTCTCTTGTTACTTACACTACTGATACATTGATAATGGACCTTACAATGCATGTTTTGATAATCTAGTCAAAAGGTTTGATAATCACTACAATCATATTCATGTTATGAACTACTACTATCTTCTTAATTCAGTTGTGTTTACCACATCCAGGAGGGACTGCAGGAGGAGGTCAATGTAGATGAGGGTGGGTCTGGTCCAGTTCTGGACCGGCCTCACACCTCTGTCATAGTTGCGTAACAAGGTTCTGGTGAGCTGGTTCAGGGCTGATCTCTTGGGCTTATCAGGAACCATGACAACCGAGGAAGCTACAGAGACAGAAGCATTTAAAATCAAAATGGAAGAAATGTTTAAGTTTTACATTCTCCTGCAACTCAGATATGTAGGCTACAGAACAATTATAGATGGCTCATGACTACATTCTAAAATAAATGATGAAACATCAATGAAAGAAATGAAAATGCATTTTTTATTATCAATATAACATGAAGTAGGCCTATAGGAATGTACAAGAAAAGTAATGATAAGATGGTTAATTTTAATTATGTCTAAATTAACTTTAATTGGAATTAGTTAAAGGCAACAGACAGTTTCAAATGAACCATGTTTTACCCACACAATGTAGGGATAATTAGCTTACGCTAGTAAAAAAAACAAACATCAATTAGCATGTTTAGCACTTTTATTAGCGCCTTAAGATTTGTTGAACCTTTCCTGCAAATCTATAGACTATAGCTAGACGGATTTACAATGTAAGGCAGTGTTAATGAACAAGTTGTATTTCATTTACATTCATATTTCATTTCAATAAAACAAAACAGATTTTCCCTGACATTTGCATTTGATCGTAATAATAATAACGGATGTTACCTGAGGTGAACAGCAGTAACCACAGCAGAGTCATCTCTGGTGTTCTGGTAAACAGGCAAATATCCCAGAATATCTTTTAAGTTGGACCCAATTCTCTTCTTTGAAAAGCTATTATATCCGACTCTAAGAATATCTGTTCGTGTAGATAATAGTTTGTGTTTTCCGGCCGGAGCCAGATGTACTACTTTGTTTATCACGGTTGCCACCAGAAATGGACTAGTGTGCAAAGTTTGGGTGCTCTCTGCATTGATTTTCCATTAGCCCGCTCTGGTAAGGTGATATTTGAAAAGGGTTAGAGGAACATCCATCTCTAGGGAGACTTTTTTTTCAAACTCGAAAACATAGTTCATTGGGGGGAATAAGAAACACCTCACATATACTACTAAAATACTGTCATTATCCTAATACATATTTTAGCGCTTAGAATGATTGGCTGGTAATCTAAATATAACTGAATCTGAATAGGGTACGACAAAAACACTTTTGCCACATTCGCAGCCTTCATCACTAGTTAGTATTCTCAGGTGTTTCTAATATGGAATTTTGGGGACTTTAATTATGTATTTGCCTAGGATATCTGCTGCTACATTTCTGTTCCGTTCCTGAGTCCGAGTGGTCTGCGTTACTGGACCGCGCACGTCAATTGCGCGCTCCCGGTTTTTCTTTGACATGCGAAGAAGCGCAGGCTCTCCTGGTTCGTGTGTGGGTGTTTGACAGATGGAGTAAGTCTGACTCGGGACTATAGGAACTCAGGAAAAACATCAAGATATTCGGCCTCTGCTGCCATGAGAGTCGAACAGCAGATTGAACATGGAGAGAACTCAACGAATTCGGTGAGCTCAGAACCAGGGTGCAACAAGTTAATTTATGATCTAACCTTGCACGTGAAAGTCAACAGCAACTAACCAAAAACACTCTTACTTCTTACAACTATTTTAGTGATAAGGAGAAAATACAAAATGTATTTTAATGTGGGCGGTGTTTGACGTTCATTTACAGTTGGTAACGACTAATAATACTTAACTAGATACCCGAAGAAAGGCCCAACAAGTCATATCGGCTGTATCTGTGTTTTGTTCCACTAACCAGGTCATACGGGACCGACCATCAATACAGTAATTATGTAATATTTAAGTCCCCAAATCATAGGCTATGGGCGTGTTACCTTTGCTTTAATTTATGAAAAAGGGATACAAAAGACCTTACAGGGAGTGGAGCTTGCCTAAAAGCCTGACTTTACATCAAGAATATAAATGAAGTTGTAAACATCGAAGGCTCTTCTTCATCCAAACTGCTCGCATTCCCCAGACTTCTCCAACAAGGAATGACCTCCACCTGAGTTTTTGTTCACAACCAAGAGATGTTTGGTGTGTGTGTGTGTGTGTTTGTGTAAATGTCTGTTTTCTGGGCCTGTTAGAAACACCCACTGCTTGTGTCAGTCAAGTCCCAGAGGCATGGTGAGTGGAATGATAACAGAAGCGCTGCTATCCATGTCAAGGGCCCAAAATAGAGCCTGACTGAGAGAGAGAGATCACACACATCCCAGCTCTCCATATAAGTCTGCTTCCTCCCAGTTTGCTGTGTGTGTTTGTGTGTTTGTGTGTGTGTGTGTGTGTGTGTTTGTGCGCAGGGAGAGAGGGGGGGGTCGTCTGGTTGTCTTGACAAAGTTACTCTGACATTTCCAGCTGCTAGTGTAGAGAGGAAACTTTATATAGCCCCCAGCTGGTCCATATTCATCTAGCTGTGTAGGGCTGGGCTAGCATGTCTGCCTGGTTGCATGACACGCTGGATTTAGGCTGATTGAACATCGGTTACCTTTAGATGAGTCACTGAAGACTAAGGTGGCAGGGTCGTCTTGATAGTCATACATGCACACATGCAGATCAGTCATACAATCACAGCCTGGGGTCTGAGGAGAGAGGTCCGGTCTCAGGCCAGCAGTACCTTGGTACTCCGGATGTTGCAATTTCAATTTCTTTGGCTCCAAATTTGAGGCGAAATTTGTATCTACATTATAATGTACTCAATTATTGATCAGCTTGTTTGCTAGTCGTTAATGTTAACTCACATAAATAATTGGTCTGTCATATTTGTTCCCTATGTAATGTAACATGCCTTTTTCAGTTTCTAACACAAATCTGGAAACGGGAGAGATCTCTGTGAGGGCGACCTGTTATCGGTCGATGAAAAAAAGCGAGAAGCCACACAATCTGAGTGTAGGGTTAATAAGAGAGCAATAACTAAGGGTTAACAACCTGTTCTGGTTATAAAAAATCACGTTTCTAACTTCACCGGAAGTTCTAGATCTGGCCTGGCTGTGATAGTTACGCCGGTTACCTCTCTTCACAATATGTGCTTACTGTGGGACTGATGGACACTTTGTGTTCTTTGATCGCTCAAATACATTTAGCCGTGAAAGCGAACTGTGGTGTTGTTAAACGTGTGATAAGTGAACGGATGTGTTGGGCGGCGGCGGAAATATTTGAGCTATGCAAGTGGTCCGCAAAGTGGAAAAGGTCGGGAATGTCTGGTCTAAAATGTTGAGTTGACTTTGTGTCTGTGTTCTAACAGCCTGTCTCTCCTGGTTCTGCCTCCAAGAGCCAGATGTTGATCAACCAGCTCAGAGAGATCACAGGGATCCAGGACGCCCAGCTCCTCCACACAGCCCTGAGCGTGAGTAGCACTCGCTTCACCCCCAGACCCCCGGCCCCTGCGGGAGGTAACCCCGTGTGTGTGTGTCCTCTCCAGGCCAGCCAGGGGGATATCAGCCATGCCGTGGGACTGCTAACCGCTCAGTCTGCAGGGGAGGACCAGGGAGCCAGGGAGCTCACCGCCGCTGACGCCCACCAGGGGGCCTGGGACGAGGGGAAAGGTAGGATTCATCTGGGGGAAGAAGGGAGAGGAGGGGAGGGAGGAAGTGAGTGAGAGGAAGAGAGGGAGGAGAGGTGGGAGGGAGAGGAGGAGAGGGAGGGGAGGAGAGGGAGAGGAGGAGAGGTGGGAGGGAGGAAGGGAGGGAGAGGAGGGGAGGGAGGGAGAGGAGGAAAGGTGTGAGGGAGAGGAGCAGAGGGAGAGGAGGAGAGGTGGGAGGGAGAGGAGGAGAGGGAGAGGAGGAGAGGTGGGAGGGAGAGGAGGAGAGGGAGAGGAGAGGAGAGGTGTGAGGGAGAGGAGGAGAGGGAGAGGAGGAGAGGTGGGAGGGAGAGGAGGAGAGGGAGAGGAGAGGTGGGAGGGAGGGAGAGGAGGAGAGGTGGGAGGGAGAGGAGGAGAGGGAGAGGAGGAGAGGAGGAGGGAGGCGTGTGTGTTGATGGTCCATCCTTGTCTGCAGCCCCCCCTAAAGACGACCTCCAGACCGCCATAGAACTGAGCCTGCAGCAGTCCCAGGAGGAACAGGAGGAGGAGAGGGAGCTCACCAGGTACGTACCAGCCAGACCTCCCCAGGTACGCTCTGTCAGACCTCCCCAGGTACGCTCTGTCAGACCTCCCCAGGTACGCTCTGTTAGACCTCCCCAGGTACACTCTGTCAGACCTCCCCAGGTACGCTCTGTTAGACCTCCCCAGGTACGCTCTGTCAGACCTCCCCAGGTACGCTCTGTCAGACCTCCCCAGGTACGCTCTGTCAGACCTCCCCAGGTACGCTCTGTCAGACCTCCCCAGATACGCTCTGTCAGACCTCACCAGGTACACTCTGTCAGACCTCCCCAGGTACGCTCTGTCAGACCTCCCCAGATACGCTCTGTCAGACCTCACCAGGTACGCTCTGTCAGACCTCCCCAGGTACGCTCTGGTCAGACCCTGGTGAGCGTGAAGGTGAGTTCCCGTGTCACTGAGTCCTGCTGTGTCCCAGGGCTCTGGAGGCGAGCGCGGAGGACAGCGCTGCCCGGGTGAAGAGGAAGAGGTGCGAGGCCCAGGGAGAGAGCTGCAGCCCTGCCGACTGGCTCCGACAGGAGGGCTGGCCTGTGGGGCTCCGCAACATAGGCAACACCTGCTGGTTCAGCGCCGTCATCCAGGTGAGCTGGCCTGCACCTGGAACACCTGGCTGGCTCGGGCCTTTTCTGCTTCTTTGTTTGGGGATTGGGACAGTTAGAGAAAGACAGGGAGTGAGAGGGGATCGTGGAGCGTCCTCTTGGGTTTAGAAGCCACCGGTGTGCGTGTTGTAGCTTACATTTAGCAGACGCTCTTATCCAAAGCGACTTACAGTAAGTACAGGGACATTCCCCCCGAGGCAAGAAGGGAGAAGTGCCTTGCCCAAGGACACAATGTCATTTGGCACTGCTGGGAATCGAACCAGCAAACTTCTGATTAATAGCTCGACTCCTTAACCGCTCAGCCATCTGACCCCCTTTCTCTTCAACTCTAAGAACGTTGTAAATCGACAAATACAAATAGTTAACTAAAACTGAGTTAATAAAGGACTTGAGGACCATACTCAGAAGATGCAGTGACTCAATGATGTACAAATGTCTTGTAAACCACCAGGGAAGTTCGCTGATTGAAAAGTTGAGAGGTATATTGTTTTTTGCTTCGGCCTGCAAATTATATCGGACACATCTTGTCAAGGAAATATGACCTCTGCTTTTTATACACTGACTAATTAGCTTGAGCATGTGACAACCACATTATACTCTCAGTCACCTTTCAGAAACCTTTTTAGAAATCTGGTAGGATGAGAAAGGAGACATTACCCCAAGAATAAATTCAAACAAAACACTTGTCGGTTTGTGTCCAACTGCTGGAATCTTATACTTTAAAAACCCTGTCTGTGTTCTCTGCTTGGCTTCTCAACTAAAGCAAACATTTCTGAGGATCACGTTTCAACTTGTTGTCGCTAACCAACCTTTAGTGTGCAAACGAAGTTAGCTGGACCGTCAGGAAGCCCGGGGAAGATGAGGGCTTTTCTTTCCCAACGCAAAAAGCTTCTCGCTTTCTCCTAATTCTATTTAGAGTCCATTCCAGACTGAATTTAGCCCAACCTATCAGGTCGCTCCAGTGAAACTCAAGCCTTCATTGATATTGATAGACTGCGAGGGGGTAATTAAATAGCACAGTGTTGTGATGATAGAGAGCGATGAACTCTGCAGCCGGGCTGGAATGAGTTTATGTCGCTAGATTAGACCCTCGTTTAGGAGGCCTCGTTCGTCTTGATTTGGTTCAGATATGCCCCGATATCGATTAGGAGCTCAAAAAACCCCAAGGAAATATCATTAGAAGATAGGACTAATTACGTGAGAGGGAGAAGTCTGGAATGCTAAAGGTCGTGAGGTTGAACTTTCTGCTTTGTGAAACACTGATGATGTTTTGGTATCTGATTGAGACTAAGTGGCCATGTTTGGAAGACAGCTCGTGTTTCTGCGGTTTATCTTAGATCACTTTACTGTTAAATGTGAGATAAGGTATTGTTTCATTTCCTGGGGAACATGAAATATGATATCGTCCTTGGTATTAGTATATAGGGAGTCAGGTGGCTGAGTTGAGTACCAAACCAAACTTTTGACTGGTACTAAACTAAACACCAAAACAGTAACCCAGGCCACAGTAACCCAGGCCACAGTAACCCAGGCTACAGTACCCCAGGCCACAGTAACCCAGGCTACAGTTACCCAGGTCACAGTACCCCAGGCCACAGTTACCCAGGCCACAGTAACCCAGGCCACAGTAACCCAGGCCACAGTAACCCAGGCCACAGTAACCCAGGCCACAGTTACCCAGGCTACAGTAACCCAGGCCACAGTAACCCAGCTGTGTTTGTGTTTCAGTCCCTATTCCACCTGCCAGTGTTCCGCCGGCTGGTTCTGAACTACTGTCTGACAGAACGCCTGCTGGAGAAATGCAAGAGCCACTCTGTAAGTGGAGCACAGGAGATGTGGGTATGAGTGTGAGTGTGTTGTCATCTGACATGCCTGTGTTTGTGTGTATCTGTATGTGTGTGTGTGTGTGTGTGTGTATCTGTATGTGTGTGTGTGTGCTGTCATCTGACATGTGTGTGTGTGTGACAGGACAAGAGGAACGTAGCCTTCATGCAGGAGCTGCGCTGCCTGTTCTCCCTCCTGCTGGGATCATCACGCAGGTTCATAGATCCCTCCGCCGCCGTCGACCTGCTCAGAGAGGCCTTCAGGTCCAGCGAGGCCCAGCAGGTACACACACACACTCACACACACACACACACACGCAATCACACACACACACACTTGTCTCCTGTAACTTGTCTCTTGTTTGTTCTAGGATGTGAGTGAGTTCACACACAAGCTGCTAGACTGGCTGGAGGATGCCTTTCAGCTGGCAGCCAATGGGAAGTAAGTCTGGGCTCTACATCACTTCAGAAAGAGGTTGACGTTGTGTTTGTTATGTTGATGTTCTGTTCTGTTCTGACATGATATCTTGTGTTCAGAAACCCTGAGGATAAGCAGGAGAACCCCATGGTTCAGCTGTTCTACGGGACGTTTGTAGCGGAGAGAACCCTTGATGGTGAGTGGCAATAACATGTCTTTCTCTGTCATGAAAGACTCATCATATAATTACAAATTAGATCACACCTCTTCCACTTCTGAACACATATTTGGTAACAGAGGTATTAATGCAATATGCAACAATTTCAAAGATCAAATTGAGTCCCTAATCTATGGATTTAGCATGAGAGAAATATGATTTTTGTGCGTCTGGAAATAATCCAGGGTCTATTACACACGGGACGAAAAAATCTACACTGTGCTCAGTTGTACTATGTGTATTTGAATATTTAGGTAAAACCTTGTCCAATATTGAGCAGTTTGGTCAGTACCCCCTGCAAGTGAATGGTTTCAACAACCTGGACGAGTGTCTGGAAGGTGCCATGGTGGAGGGGGAGGTCGAAGCTCTGCACTCGGATCAAACCATTACGTCTGGCAGGGAGGTGAGCAACTTCCAGGTAAAAAAAATCACAATAAAACAATGTCTATGTTGCAGAGTGTTAAAAATAAACAGACGTGATGTTTGTCTGTTGCAGAGATGGTTCTCCAAGCTACCGCCTGTCCTGACCTTTGAACTGTCCAGGTTTGAGTTCAACACCCAGCTCGGTCGCCCAGAGAAGATTCACAAAAAGCTGGAGTTCCCTCAGATTATTTACATGGACAGGTGCAGAACATGCCCACACCACCTCAGGTCTGTTGGCTGCCCATGTGCTAGATTTGACCAGGTGTTTTTCCCTCTGCTGGATGTGTGTTGAGCAGATACCTTCACAAAAACGTCCAACAGACCCACGACAGACGAGGAGAGGTGAGGAGACTGAAGGAGCAACTTACCGTCCTGCAGCAGAAACTGGAGAGGTGAGTTTACACTCTCTCTCTCTCTCTCTCTCTCTCTCTCTCTCTCTCTCTCTCTCTCTCTCTCTCTCTCTCTCTCTGTCTCCCTGTTCCTCTCTCTTTCTCTCTGTTCCTCTCTCTCTCTTTCTCCCTGTTCCTCTCTCTCTCTTTCTCCCTGTTCCTCTCTCTCTCTTTCTCCCTGTTCCTCTCTCTTTCTCCCTGTTCCTCTCTTTCTTTCTCCCTGTTCCTCTCTCTCTCTTTCTCCCTGTTCCTCTCTCTTTCTCCCTGTTCCTCTCTCTCTCTTTCTCCCTGTTCCTCTCTCTCTCTTTCTCCTTGTTCCTCTCTCTTTCTCCCTGTTCCTCTCTCTCTTTCTCTCTGTTCCTCTCTCTTTCTCTCTCTCTCCCTCCCTCAGTCTCTATTTTTAGTTGTGTGACATATTGTTTTTGTAATATCCAGTTCCAGCCTGGCCTTACTGTGTATAACCTCTCTCCAGCTATAAGAACTATGGCTCGGGGCCTGCTAAGTACCCCCTGGCCGATATGCTCCAGTACATGCTGGAGTTTGCCACCACCAAGCCCACCAGCTTGTCCCCAGCCGAGGATGTGAGGCAGGCCTCCTCCTCCCCCACGCCCCAGGGCCCCCCGGGCCCCCCACACCTCGACCCCCACCCTGACGACAGCACGTAAGCACCCCCACCTTTGGGGCTTTTAATTCAATCTTTTCGGTTTCCTTTGAGTTGTCGACGTTGGGGCGTGTGTGAAGCCAGCCCGGTAAACACATCCTGCCTTAGCTGCATCTCAGTGGTCCATACTCGGAATTGAGAAGCTTCCGGTTTCTGCTGCTTGCTCAATCAAGTGCTTTCTTGCGTTTCGAGTGCTTACTCAACCTCCGGGTCAGGCCCTCCAGAGTAAACATGCTGCGCTGTGTTCCTGCGGTGGGTGTGACCCCATGAACACGCTCCTGAGAAGGGAGAAGCTTCCCCTTGTGAAGCAGCTTCAGCACAGCTCTGGTCCTCCTGGTGTCCCTCCTCACCATCAGGGAGGGCAGAGTCAATAGAAGTTTATAGAAAAACTCACAAAAAGTTGTGAAGCGTAGCAGTACCTTGTTAGCATTATTGTATGATGTAATTACAGGACTCTCATAGAAATGATGTAAGAGATTGATTACTGATCAATAGATAAAAAAAACAGTTTTTATCTTGCCGGCATCTCTCCAGCCACCCTGATCCCGGGGCCCCTGGGTCCTCGGACCCCTCCTCGTGCCAGCAGAGGACCCCCATCTACAAGCCCTTCACCCAGTGCCGGCCCCCCATGGACATGCCCCCTCACCCCGCCCCCCACAGTGTGTCAGAGGAGGAGCTGCGCTCCATCAAGGCCTGCCTCATTCGCTGGAGGAGCGAGGTGGAGAACAACATGAACGGTAATCTGAAGCCGTCTGAACCAACCACATTATTCATCTCTATCATCATTCTTCTTCCAGTGAAGCTTGGCTGCATGGAGTAGCAGTTACCATGTTATGTCTGGAAAGTCTGAGTGTGTGTGTGTACTTGCCGCAGGTGCACTAAATAGATCTGTGTGTGTCTCACTCTGCATTTGTGTGTGTGTGTGTTCTCAGAACTAAAGGCCAGCATCGACAGGGTCAGTCAAGCGCTGGAGGGCATGTACTGTGATAACAGCCTCTGTCAGGTAGGATCCTCGTCTCTCGTCTAACCCTGTCCATCAGACTGATCCCTCCCCCCCACACACACCTCCACCCCCACACACACCTCCCTCCCACACACACCTCCACCCCCACACACACCTCCCTCCCACACACACCTCCACCCCCACACACACCTCCACCCCCACACACACCTCCACCCCACACACACCTCCACCCCCACACACACCTCCACCCCCACACACACCTCCACCCCACACACACACACCTCCACCCCCACACACACCTCCACCATGTCAGGTCCAACATAACGCTGTCTGTCAGACCACTTGTAACGCTCTGGGATTAAGCCTAACACGTTCCACAAAGTGTTAGGCACTATACAAACGACTTTGTATAGTGATTATCGGCATTGGTTATCATTAAGGGTTATCGACAGTATCTACCATCCGTGGTTATCATTATTATTATCGTAGGTGGTTATCATCAGTATTTATTATCGGTAGTTATCATGGGTGGTTTTGCTGCTTGCAGGTGCCGTACCGTCTCCACGCGGTGCTGGTCCACGAGGGACAGGCGTTGGCCGGACACTACTGGGCCTACATCTACGACCACGCCGGCCAGCGCTGGATGAAGTACAACGACGTCCTGGTCAGCGAGGCATCCTGGGAGGAGCTGGTGCGAGACTCCTACGGAGGGATGACCAACGCCAGCGCCTACTGCCTCATGTACATCGACGACAGGATGCCCAGCCTCACCTCAGGTAGCCGCGCCCTGCGGACGCGTCCCTCCGCCTCGGTGCGCGGAGGGACTAGTTTACGGGAGATGTCACGTGGGTAGAGATGCACAGCAGGGTGTGTAGCTTGGGATATCGGAAAATGTATGAACTGTCGGGAAAGTTCATACATTTGTTAACTATTCCTTTACATTTCTATATAACGACCGGTCTCCATAGTAACTTCTAACATACAGACCAGTGTCTGTGTTCTCAGATGCCCTCAGTGACATCCTCCTGAGAGCTGTTTAGATGATGTTACTCAGCGTCAGTTTGATCTAAATCGTTGTGTTTATGCTGTCACTTCCTCTTCCTCAGAGGACACGGATGATGAGACGGGTCAGGTCCTGCAGGGGCTTGACTCACTGCCGCCCGCGCTGCGGCGCTACGTCCGCGAGGACAACCGCTGCTTCCAGCTGGAGCTCCGAGAGTCGGAGGAGCAGTGCTGCCAGCAGCCAATCACGCGGGAGGAGGGGGGCGTGGCCGTCCCGTCCACATCCTCCAGACCCACAAGCCCCGCCCCTGCGACAGGAGAGCCTCTGGGGGCGGAGCCGGAACAGAGCCCGGTGACGGAGGAGGAGCCGGTGGTGAAGCCGATGAAGGAGCCTGAAGGTTTGTCCTGAACTTTGAGGATGTATCTTGGGGTCTTTCTTTATGCTGTGATGGACAGTTTATAAGAGAAGTGTGACAGGAAAGGCCGGGAGAGGGAGAGAGAGGCAAGGACATGCAGCATGCCCCAGGCAGGATTTGAACCCAGGCCGTTGTGGTAAGGCTTCAGCCTGGATTTTAGATTTCACAAATCTGGTTGGTGAGGGTGAAAGTCCATGTGGAGTTACACTAACACAGCTAGGTCTTTAAATAGGAAGTGTTTCACTCTGGCGTTTATGTACCAACTGATTACATCAATCAACCCCCACAAATCGAAGACATACTTAGTGTATACTCCCTATACACCTAACAGTTGGCCTTCTATATTTACCTTCTCTATGTGTGTGTTGCTGAAGTTAAAAGCATCTGTTATAATAGGAAACTGTGGTGTTGATGAGCTGTTTCTCCCGGCGCTCGTCTAGGAGCCCCCACCCCGCCGGAGGCTGCCCCCCCCAGCCGGACCCCCAGCCCTAGGAGCGACCTGCCTGCTGCTGCCCCCCCTGAGGCCCCTGAGAAGGAGGCGCACAGCCAGGTGTGTGTGTGAGGGGGGCGGGGGGGGGGGCTGTGTGGGTGTATCAGTGTGTGTATGTGTGTCTGTGTGTGTGCATCTTTGTATGTCTTTGAGTGGAGAGGGGCTGTTAGGTATATAGGTCACAGACGATCTAGGCCGTGTGTTCTATATACACGAGTGTTGCTTGTTAGTCCTCCTGCATGGTACTGCACCCGAGGTGCTAGCAGACGTGTTTTCAGCATAATGATAGCCTGAGTCACTGGTATTACTAGTAGTGTGTGTCCTAATAAACTAACAAAACCCCATGTTGTGTACCCGGTTGTGTGTGTTTGTCCTTGTGTGTCCCTGACCTGGGTTGGAACCCTGCAGTCTTGGGTTAGGGTTGGGAGTTTATGTTTGTGTTCGTGTTTTCACCAATTTGTTATTGTGCGCTTGTTATTCATGTGAATGTAGTCGAGTTCCCTCCACCCTCCCTCCACCTCCCCCCCTCCACCCTCCCTCCACCCCCCCTCCCCCTCCTTCCACCCTCCCTCCACCCTCCCTCCACCGTCCCTCCACCCTCCCTCCCACCCTCCCTCCACCCCCCCTCCACCCCCCCTCCAGCCTCCCTCCACCCTTCCTCCACCCCCCCCTCCACCCTCCACCCTCCCTCCACCCCCCCTCCACCCTCCCTCCACCCTCCCTCCTGTCTGAAGGGCACTGAGCTCTGCCAGCCATCTTTACATTCCCCATGCTCAGGTGGCAGATATGGTGGTGGGGGTGGGGTAGTTTATCTCCCTGGGGGGGGGGCAGGAGGATACTTTAGCTGTCAGAGTGGGGGGAGGGGGGGTCACTGAGAGACCCAGTGTCTGGTCAGAGAGTTCACGAAGTGTTGAACTACCCTGTTCCACCCCTCCCCCCTAGCTGCAGGGGGAGACAGAGAGAGACCAGCGCCAGGCTGGAGTCTCTCCTCTGACCCAGGAAGGTTCTGCTATGACCCAGGAAGGTTCTGCTCTGACCCAGGAAGGTTCTGCTCTGACCCAGGAAGGATCTCAGGGTGTTTCTGGGAATGATCGAAAAACGTTGTCTGTCGACTGTCTGACCCGAGTGTGTGTGCGTGTGTGTGTGTGTGTTTGTGTGCATGAGACCTAACTGTAACATGGAGATTAACTGGGTGATTCTGTCTGTAGTCTGGTTGTTGAAAGTGGGTCGTACAATGTGATGTTGATGACATAAGCTTATATAAGCGTTGTGTTTGGGTGCTTTGTCCTGTTTTTGTGGCAGAGGGCCTGTAGACTGAGTGATCTCTCTGATCCACCTGAGAAAGCTGCTTTCTCATTACTGGGGATCATGTGCCCTCTAGTGGCCTTGTTTGGTACTGGTCCTGAATC